>NW_024412400.1:30478081-30647970 GCF_014898765.1 Herpailurus yagouaroundi | reverse complement strand
GAGGAGCACAATGGGCTTCCCTGATGAGCCAAGGAATACCTACGGAGCTAGAGGAAGGCTGGAACTCAGATGGAGGAAAGCTACAAGTAGAGTCAGAAACAAAGAAAAAAAGAAAATAGCAGCCATGGGTTCTTCCAGAGTATCTACAAAAGAAGACTGAGAGACCTAGTTCAAAGAAAGGCGTTTGAGCAGAAGGTTCTGAAAAGTACTCTGCTCTTCAGGACTTTTACATAACATCGGCACCTATTCTGGGACGTGAAATCAATATGAACTACGTGGTAGAGCTGCATGCAAGTATAAGGTGGAGATTCCGACTCTGATCTGGTATAGGTTCTAAGATCATTCATTTTATTGCTTTTCCATCTAGGTGTCTGCTGGTAAAACAGTACCTGAAAAAACAGTAGTCTGGACCGTTTTTGTTTTTTTTTTTCTAATGACAAAATCTTTCATTAACATTTTGAAAAATTATGGCAATCTTGTTTGGAATTTAATATGATGTTTAGCTTGGTCTTTTCTGTAAAGAATTTTCTAGAAATAAGCTGGTCAAAAGTGGTTTAACAAACAGAATTTAAAATATAAACTTTAAGATGCAGCATCCAAATATCTGTGTACCAATAGTGATGTAAGTTACAAGATTTTTCAATAAGTTGCCAATGCCAGATAAAATCTTAAAAAAAAAACAAAACTGCAGGATACAGGAGTTAAACTACAAACTACTGTCGATTTTTTAAGTGTGGCATATAATTTATTTTATCAGAGTTACTGCTTTCATTATTAAGATAATTAATTTTGTTATAATAGTTATTTAATCCAAACATTCATTTGTAAAAGTAATTCCACCTTCCTAGGTGATAAAACACGAACAGGAACCTTCTAATAATTATTCTTAATACATACAACATGTTCACACTGTGTGTAACTTCAAAACCAGAGGAAGTTTAAACGACTTGATGGGATTTTGACCAACCAGAGTCTGATGTTTGATGTCATTAAATATACTTTTTTTTAAAAAGATAGTGCTTGCTTTTGCCAGGCATCTTTTGAACTTTTCTCAAATTTATTATTTTATTAGCAACAATTCAGATAAGTGAATGTGAAAGGTAATATAAAAACTGCATGCCACACACATGCCCAGCTGTTTGTAAAGAAAGGACAGGACTACCACTGTTAGATGGGGTTTCAGGAGAAATTAAACTCAACAGAATCTCTGGTCATAGTCTGGTTTAAGCACCCCTGACAGTTCCCAACTCTTAAATATGAATAGGCAATCACTGCATAAGATAAGATTCTCTCAATCAAGTACTACTAAATCCTGAGTCTTTTGAAGATTCTGGGGTGTAAATGAGGCTGGATCTTGACTTTCTCCACTACTAGCTTAGTATTGGCTTTATCAGGGCAAACAAAAATCATCTATCTTCCTTCCTTCCTCCCTTCCTTCCTTCCTTCCTTCCTTCCTTCCTTCCTTCCTTCCTTCCTCCCTCCCTCCCTCCCTCCCTCTCCTGGCACCCCCCCTCCCCACCATGAGTCCAACTTCCCCCTTACAATTTAACTGCTGTCTCCTCTCCCCTTTTTCCTATCCTTGTAGGCTTGCACTTAAAAAAATCCTTTCAGGGGCGCCTGGGTGGTACAGTCGGTTAAGCGTCCAACTTCAGCCAGGTCACGATCTCGCGGTCCGTGAGTTCGAGCCCCGCGTCAGGCTCTGGGCTGATGGCTCAGAGCCTGGAGCCTGTTTCCGATTCTGTGTCTCCCTCTCTCTCTGCCCCTCCCCCGTTCATGCTCTGTCTCTCTCTGTCCCAAAAATAAATAAATGTTGAAAAAAAAAATTTTAAAAAATCCTTTCATGGGACACCTGGGTGGCTCAGTCAGTTAAGCATCCAACTCTTGATTTCAGCTTAGGTCATGATCTCACAGTTCGTGAGATGGAGCCCCCACATCAGGGTCTGACAGCGTGGAGCCTGCTTAGGATTCTCTCTCCCCCTCTCTGTGCCCCTCCCCCACTTGCACACACTCTCACTCACTTTCTCTCTCTCAAAATAAGTAAACTCTTAAACAAATTACTAAAATTAAGAAAAATCCATTCATTACAGTTTTAGAGGGATTTGGGAGGGAGCAAAATTAGATGCATTATTTTCATCTGCCACCTTAAATGATGACGTAATATTTCATAGTATAGATAGGCACAGATGAACCATCCCTCTATAGGTTAACATTTAACTTATTTCAAATTTTTAGACATTGAAAATAGCATCAAAATGACCATTTCTGCACATTTGCTCCTATAAGATGGGTTCTTTGGAAATGCAAACTGGTATGACCTTTCTGGAGAACTATTCTGCAATGACTATCAAAATCAGAAATCCAGATGATCCAGGACTTTATAGGCTATATATATTTACAAGTTTAATGGACATTGCTAAATTGTCCTCTAGAAAGGCCATATCTATTCACTTTCTCGTTAACAGAGCTTAAGAGTCTGTTGCCCTATATCCTTGCCAATACTGATTATACTCATTCTTAAAAATCACTGTCAAGCCAGTTAGCAAAAAAATATTTATTTTGTTTTGGTTATAGGGAGGTTAAATAAGCTTTTCTTGGTCACTAGATTTTTGCATTACTTCTATGAATTATCTGTTCTTTGTCCACTTTTCTACTGGAATCCGATCTTTTTATTATCTTTGCAGGAAATCCTTATATTAATTTTTTTAATTAAAAAATTTTTTTTAAAGTTTATTTTTGAGAGACAGAGACAGAGACAGAGAATGAGCAGGGGAAGGGAAGAGGGAGACACAGAATCCAAAGTAGGTTCCAGACTGTGAGAGTCAGCACAGAGCCTGACACAGAGCTCAAACCCACAAACCGTGAGATCATGACCTGGGCTGAAGTTGGACGTTTGACCAACTGAGCCACCCAGGCGCCCCATATTAATATTTTATATTAACCTTTTGACTATGTACAAATTGTTTTCCCCAACTCTATTAGTCTTGTTTTATGGGGTCTTATGCCATCCACAAATTTTACATTTTTATGTTGTAAAATTGTTTATGCTGTAAAATTCTTTATGCATTCATGATGCTAAGAGAATCTTACTGTCCCAAAAGATCATAAAGATAGTCCCCAATATTTTCTTTTACTTGAAATAAAGTATTCATTTAGTATTTTGCACTTTCTCCCACCCCAGCCCCCATAAACCATGATTATGAAATTAAAACTACTTAATAGCAAATAGGGGCTGTGTAACCATACATCTCTGAAGGCACACACTCTCTGGAAGTGCAGAAAAAAAGAATTTCTACAATCTTCGGGCATTTGACCAACATCAAGAAGAGATGGGTCAGAACAGATGGGTCATTTCGCAAATTACAAGAATTTTATTAAAAAATAGCTAAAAGGACATCCACAGGGTTTATAACTCACTGTTAAGTAAGCATATTCTGCCCGCTTCACAGGAGCTGGTACACACTTCTTACCCTCCTTACTGGTTTACTTTCACTCTCCTAAGGCAAGAATCCTCAGCCATCCTTGTGTCTGTTACACTGTCTACTAAAATACTTTGAATGTAAAAGATTCTAGAATATTTGATTAAATTAATTATACCATATAGAAGTATAATTAAAACCAAATTATGTAAAAGGTGATATACTTTATAAGGACAAGATATTATGAACATAGTACCTACAACACTAATAATAGTACGTAACATTTACTGCATACTTACTACATTCCAGACACTATGCTGAGCACTTTATATACACGCTCCCTATTAAGAACACAGACTGCACATATATTTTGTCATATGCATAATAAAAAAAAATCTTCCAATTGCTAAAGTGGAGAGTGATATTTTGCTCATTTCCATCATTGTCTTGACTTCTTTGAGAATGTTTCTGCAGAAGGAGCATTCCATTGTTTGATCTTAACTCTCTCTTTACAACATCAATATTTAAAGCTACTTCTTTAAAAGGCTTGGATAACAGAAAAAGACTTAAGTTTCTATTTATGTACCTCATGTAAACCCAATTCCAATTTCATCACCATTTCAGAAAGATGATGATTTTCTAACTTGAGTGACTCCATCTGATCCAAAATCTCCTGAGAAGGGAAAAGCAAAAAAAAAAACCAAACATAACAAATAAATCAAATGCATCTACAAAAGTTTTCCATACATAATTTTCATCAGGTAAAGATGCATTTTCCATTCACACACATACACACACACACACACACACACACACACACGTATATAAATATCTTCCTAAAAAAATTGTTTAAAAAGGTGTGTCAAGATGAATTAACATGCATTCATTTAATATATTCTAAGAAGGGGCACCTGGGTGGCTCAGTCAGTTAAGTGTCCGACTTCAGCTCAAGTCATGATCTCCCGGTCCATGAGTTTGAGCCCTGCGTCGGGCTCTGTGCTGACAGCTCAGAGCCTGGAGCCTACTTCAGATTCTTTGTCTCCCTCTTTCTCTGCCCCTCCCCCACTCACACTCTAGCTCTCAAAAATGAATAAATGTTAAAAAAAAAAAAAAGATGAACGAGTTCACTGGTAAATCCCTCCCGCTCTCTAGCATCAGCCTCCTCTCATGTGGCTTCTACCTCCCACATCACATGGACTGTGCTCCGTACACAAGAGAACAGGCACACCTCAGGGATAGTGCACGTTCAGTTCCAGAGCACCACAAGAAAGCAAGTACCATAATAAAATGAGTCAAATGAATATTCTGGTTTCCCAGGGCATATAATTTACACACTTTAATTTAAAAATACTTTTTGGGGCACCTGGGTAGCTCAGCTGCTTAAGCTTCTGACTTTTGTTTTAAATATATGAAATTTATTGTCAAATTGGTTCCCATACAACACCCAGTGCTCATCCCAAAATATGCCCTCTTCAATACCCATCACCCACCCTCCCCTCCCTCCCACCAGCCCACCAGCCCTGAGTTTATTCTCATTTTTTAAGAGTCTCTTATGCTTTGGCTCTCTCCCACTCTAACGTCTTTTTTTTTTTTTCTTCCCCTCCCCCATGGGTTCTTGTTAAGTTTCTCAGGATTCACATAAGAGTGAAAACATATGGTATCTGTCTTTCTCTGTATGGCTTATTTCACTTAGCATAACACTCTCCAGTTCCGTCCACATTGCCACAAAGGGCCATATTTCATTCTTTCTCATTGCCACGTAGTACTCCGTTGTGTATATAAACCACAATTTCTTTATCCATTCATCAGTTGATGAACATTTAGGCTCTTTCCATAATTTGGCTATTGTTGAGAGTGCTGCTATAAACATTGGGGTACAAGTGCCCCTATGCATCAGTACTCCTGTATCTCTTGGGTAAATTCCTAGCAGTGCTACTGCTGGGTCATAGGGTAGGTCTATTTTTAATTTTTTGAGGAACCTCCACACTGTTTTCCAGAGAGACTGCACCAGTTTGCATTCCCACCAACAGTGCAAGAGGGTTCCTGTTTCACCACATCCTCTCCAGCATCCATAGTCTCCTGATTTGTTCGTTTTGGCCACTCTGACTGGTGTGAGGTGATATCTGAGTGTGGTTTTGATTTGTATTTCCCTGATGAGGAGCGATGTTGAGCATCTTTTCATGTGCCTGTTGGCCATCCGAATGTCTTCTTTAGAGAAGTGTCTATTCATGTCTTCTGCCCATTTCTTCACTGGATTATTTGTTTTTCGGGTGTGGAGTTTGGTGAGCTCTTTATAGATTTTGGATACTAGCCCTTTGTCCAATATGTCATTTGCAAATATCTTTTCCCATTCCGTTGGTTGCCTTTTAGTTTTGTTGATTGTTTCCTTTACTGTGCAGAAGATTTTTATCTTCATGATGTCCCAATAGTTCATTTTTGCTTTTAATTCCCTTGCCTTTGGGGATGTGTCACGTAAGAAATTGCTACAGCTGAGGTCAGAGAGGTCTTTTCCTGCTTTCTCCTCTAGGGTTTTGATGGCTTCCTGTCTCACATTCAGGTCCTTTATCCATTTTGAGTTTATTTTTGTGAATGGTGGGAGAAAGTGGTCTAGTTTCAACCTTCCGCATGTTGCTGTCCAATTCTCCCAGCAACATTTGTTAAAGAGACTGTCTTTTTTCCATTGGATATTCTTTCCTGCTTTGTCAAAGATTAGTTGGCCATACTTTTGAGTCTAGTTCTGGGGTTTCTATTCTATTCCATTGGTCTATGTGTCTGTTTTTGTGCCAATACCATGCTGTCTTGATGATGACAGCTTTGTAGTAGAGGCTAAAGTCTGGGATTGTGATGCGTCCTGCTTTGGTCTTCTTCTTCAAAATTACTTTGGCTATTCGGGGCCTTTTGTGTTTCCATATGAATTTTAGGATTGCTTATTCTAGCTTCGAGAAGAATGCTGGTGCAATTTTGATTGGGATTGCATTGAAGGTATAGATAGCTTTGGGTAGTATTGACATTTTGACAATATTTATTCTTCCAACCCATGAGCACAGAATGTTTTTCCATTTCTTTAAATCTTCTTCAATTTCCTTCATAAGCTTTCTATAGTTTTCAGCATACAGATCTTTTACATCTTTGGTTAGATTTATTCCTAGGTATTTTATGCTTCTTGGTGCAATTGTGAATGGGATCAGTTTCTTTGTCTTTCTGTTGCTTCATTATTAGTGTATAAGAATGCAATTGATTTCTGTACATTGATTTTGTATCCTGCAACTTTACTGAATTCATGAATCAGTTCTAGCAGACTTTTGGTGGAGTCTATCGGATTTTCCAAGTATAATATCATGTCATCTGCAAAAAGTGAAAGCATAACTTCATCTTTGCCAATTTTGATGCCTTTGATTTCCTTTTGTTGTCTGATTGCTGATGCTAGAACTTCCAACACTATGTTAAACAACAGCGGTGAGAGTGGACATCCCTGTCGTGTTCCTGATCTCAGGGGAAAAGCTCTCAGTTTTTCCCCATTGAGGATGTTAGCTGTGGGCTTTTCATAAATGGCTTTTATGATGTTTAAGTATGTTCCTTCTATCCCGACTTTCTCGAGGGTTTTTATTAAGAAAGGATGCTGAATTTTGTCAAATGCTTTTTCTGCATCGATTGACAGGATCATATGGTTCTTATCTTTTCTTTTATTAATGTGATGTATCACGTTGATTGATGTGCGAATGTTGAACCAGCCCTGCATCCCAGGAATGAATCCCACTTGATCATGGTGAATAATTCTTTTTATATGCTGTTGAATTCAATTTGCTAGTATCTTATTGAGAATTTTTGCATCCATATTCATCAGGGATATTGGCCTGTAGTTCTCTTTTTTTACTGGGTCTCTGTCTGGTTTGGGAATCAAAGTAATACTGGCTTCACAGAATGAGGCTGGTAGTTTTCCTTCCCTTTCTATTTTTTGGAATAGCTTGAGAAGGACAGGTATTATCTCTGCTTTAAACGTCTGGTAGAACTCCCCTGGGAAGCCATCTGGTCCTGGACTCTTATTTGTTGGGAGATTTTTGATAACTGATTCAATTTCTTCCCTGCTTATGGGTCTGTTCAAGCTTTCTATTTCCTCCTGATTGAGTTTTGGAAGTGTGTGGGTGTTTAGGAATTTGTCCATTTCTTCCAGGTTGTCCAGTTTGTTGGCATATAGTTTTTCATAGTATTCCCTGATAATTGCTTGTGTTTCTGAGGGACTGGTTGTAATAATCCCATTTTCATTCATGATTTTATCTATTTGGGTCATCTCCCGTTTCTTTTTGAGAAGCCTGGCTAGACGTTTATCAATTTTATTTCTTCAAAAAACCAACTCTTGGTTTCGTTGATCTGCTCTACAGTTTTTTTTAGATTCTATATTGTTTATTTCTGCTCTGATCCTTATTATTTCTCTTCTTCTGCTGGGTTTAGGGTGTCTTTGCTGTTCTGCTTCTATTTCTTTTAGGTGTGCTGTTAGATTTTGTATTTGGGATTTTTCTTGTTTCTTGAGATAGGGCTGGATTGCAATGTATTTTCCTCTCAGGACTGCTTTCGCTGCATCCAAAAGCATTTGGATTGTTGTATTTTCATTTTCATTTGTTTCCATATATTTTTTAATTTCTGCTCTAATTGCCTGGTTGACCCATTCATTCTTTAGTAGGGTGTTCTTTAACCTCCATGTTTTTGGAGGTTTTCCAGATGTTTTCTGTGGTTGATTTCAAGCTTCATAGCATTGTGGTCTGAAAGTATGCGTGGTATGATCTCAATTCTTGTATACTTATGAAGGGCTGTTTTGTGACCCAGTGTGTGATCGATCTTGGAGAATGTTCCATGTGCACTCGAGAAGAAAGTATATTCTGTTGCTTTGGGATGCAGAGTTCTAAATATATCTGTCAAGTCCATCTGATCCAATGTCTCATTCAGGGCCCTTGTTTCTTTATTGACCGTGTGTCTAGATGATCTATCCATTGCTGTGAGTGGGGTGTTAAAGTCCTCTGCAATTACCACATTCTTATCAATAAGGTTGCTTATGTTTGTGAGTAATTGTTTTATATATTTGGGGGCTCCCGTATTTGGCACATAGACATTTATAATTGTTAGCTCTTCCTGATGGATAAACCCTGTAATTATTATATAATGCCTTCTTCATCTCTTGTTACAGCTTTAATTTAAAGTCTAGTTTGTCTGATATAAGTATGGCTACTCCAGCTCTCTTTTGACTTCCAGTAGCATGATAAATAGTTCTCCTCTCTCACTTTCAATCTGAAGGTGTCCTCAGGTCTAAAATGAGTCTCTTGTAGACAGCAAATAGATGGGTCTTGTTTTTTTATCCATTCTGATACCCTATGTCTTTTGGTTGGCACATTTAGTCCATTTACATTCAGTGTTATTATAGAAAGAGATGGGTTTAGAGTCATTGTGATGTCTGTAGGTTTCATGCTTGTAGTGATATCTCTGGTACTTTGTCTCACAGGATCCCCCTTAGGATCTCTTGTAGGGCTGGTTTAGTGGTGATGAATTCCTTCAGTTTTTGTTTGTTTGGGATGATCTTTATCTCTCCTTCTATTCTAAAGGACAGATTTGCTGGATAAAGGATTCTCGGCTGCATATTTTTTCTGTTCATCACATTGAAGATTTCCTGCCATTCCTTTCTGGTCTGCCAAATTTCAGTAGAGAGATCAGTCACAAGTCTTATCGGTCTCCCTTTATATGTTAGAGCACGTTTATCCCTAGCTGCTTTCAGAATTTTCTCTTTATCCTTGTATTTTGCCAGTTTCACTATGATATGTTGTGCAGAAGATCGATTCAAGTTACGTCTGAAGGGAGTTCTCTGTGCCTCTTGAATTTCAATGCCTTTTTCCTTCCCCAGATCACGGAAGTTCTCAGCTATGATTTCTTCAAATACACCTTCAGCACCTTTCCCTCTCTCTTCCTCCTCTGGAATACCAATTATGCGTATATTATTTCTCTTTAGTGCATCACTTAGTTCTCTAATTTTCCCCTCATACTCCTGGATTTTTTTATCTCTCTTTTTCTCAGCTTCCTCTTTTTCCATAATTTTATCTTCTCATTCCCCTATTCTCTCTTCTGCCTCTTCAATCTGAGCTGTGGTTGTCTCCATTTTATTTTGCAGCTTATTTATAGCATTTTTTAGCTCCTCCTGGCCGTTCCTTAGTCCCTTGATCTCTGTAGCAATAGATTCTCTGCTGTCCTCTATACTGTTTTCAAGCCCAGTGATTAATTTTATGACTATTATTCTAAATTCACTTTCTGTTATATTGTTTAAATCCTTTTTGATCAGTTCGTTAGCTGTCATCGTTTCCTGGAGATTCTTTTGAGGGGAATTCTTCTGTTTTGTCATTTTGGATAGTCCCTGGAGTGGTGCAGAACTGCAGGGCACTTCCCCTGTGCTGTCTTGAATAACTTGCGTTGGTGGGCGGGGCCGCAGTCAGACCTGATGTCTGCCCCCAGCCCACCGCTGGGGCCACAGTCAGACAGGTGTGTACCTTCTCTTCCCCTCTCCTAAGAGCAGGATTCACTGTGGGGTGGCGGGGCCCGTCTGGGCTCCTTGCACACTGCCAGGCTTGTGGTGCTGGGGATCTGGCAAATTAGCTGGGGTGGATCGGCAAGGTGCACGGGGGCGGGAGGGGCAGGCTCAGCTCACTTTTCCTTCAGTGATCCACTTCAGGAGGGGCCCTGCAGCACCGGGAGGGAGTCAGACCCACCGCCAGAGGGATGGATCCGCAGAAACACAGCATTGGGTGTTTGCGCGGTGCCAGCAAGTTCCCTAGCAGGAAGTGGTTCCCTTTGGGATTTTGGCTGGGGGAATGGGCAAGGGAGATGGCGCTGGTGAGCGCCTTTGTTCCCCGCCAAGCTGAGCTCTGTCATCCGGGGCTCAACAACTCTCTCTCCCGTTGCCCTCCAGCCATCCCACTCTCCGAGCAGAGCTGTTAGCTTATAACCTTCCAGATGTTAAGTCCTGACTGCTGTCCGAACACACTCCATCCGGCCCCTCTGCTTTTGCAAGCCAGACTCGGGGGCTCTGCTTGGCCGGCGGGATGCCCCTCTGCCTCGGCTCCCTCCCGCCAGTCCGTGTAGTGTGCACCGCCTTACCGCCCTTCCTACCCTCTTCCGTGGGCCTCTCGTCTGCGCTTGGCTCCGGCGACTCCGTTCTGCTAGTCTTCTGGCGGTTTTCTGAGTTATTTAGGCAGGTGTGGGTGGAATCTAAGTGATCAGCAGGACGCGCGGTGAGCCCAGTGTCCTCCTATGCCGCCATCTTCCCTCCTCTTGGAATCCCAAGCTTCTGACTCTCGATTTCAGCTCAGGTCATGATCTCACAGTTCATGGGATCAGTTCACAGGATCAAGCCCCATATCTGCCTCTGAGCTGACAGTGTGGAACCTGCTTGGGATTCTCTCTCTCCCTCTCTCTCTCTCTCTCTGCCCCTCCCCTGCTCATGTGTGTGCTCTCTCTCTCAAAAATAAATTATTTTTAAAAAAATGAAAATAAATATTTTTTTTGCTAGAAGATGCTAACCATCACCTGAACTTCTGGCAAGTTATAATTACTGATCACAGATTACCATACAAACATAATAATAATGAGAACATTTACGAAATATTGCAAGAATTACCAAAATGTAACACAGAAACACGAGCAAATACTGTTGGAAAGATGGCACCAAGAGATTTGCTTATCACAGGGCTCAAACCAAAGTGCAAAAAGAGGAGGCATGCCTGTAACTTACCTTCAGTCCTCATTCTCCTCAAGTTGTCTGCTTGGCCATTCCAACTTTAAAAGACTCCTGCCTTCCTTGGTTTCCTGCTTCCTTTGTGAAAACTATCTCATTTCCCTCCTTATCCCCTTCTTTTCTCAGCTCTATTCCAAAACCTTTTTACCCTAAATGAGTAGTTTCCTAAGTTTGGTTCAGTCTCAGCTCTTTATCTCTATGCTTTCTTCCCATAATTTCTCAGTCTCTCAGGGTGTTTCAAAGTCCATCTCCATGCAGAGATTTCCACAGCCAAATGCCTCACCTCGATTTTAATCTTGAACTCCAGCCTTCTGTGAAATCAACTATTAGATATTTCCATATGAAAGTCCAGCCTTTATCTCAAACCAGTTCCCTCTACCAGCTTCCCTATTTTGTGTAACTTTCATACAAATGTAGTATCTGCCCCAATCTGCTCCCATCTTTTATTTCACTAAAGAGCATCACTTTTACTCAATTGCCCATGTTGCAATCCTGAGTGACATCCTCCCTTAACTCTAACTTGCCCTCTGGGTCCAAGCAACTACAAAGCCCAGTTGATTTTACCAGCCACGTACCTCAGAATTCCTCCATTTCCCTCTACCTTCCCTGCCCACTGCTCAGGCCACCATGTCACTCCTGTATCCATAGTGGTCTCTTTGCCTCCTCGCTCACTCTCCATATGACAACCATAGAGACCCTTGACTCCCGCTTACAGCCATTGTCTAGTGGCCTCAAGAGAACACCAGAACCTTTCACAAGCTGGCAGGGCCCTTCAGGAGTTCCTGCTTCCCAGTCCCATCCCTTGTGTGCTCTAGTCTGTCAACGCAGACACATCACACTCTCACCAGATACACACTCTCACCAAGAGACACAGCCTCTCTACTCTAGTCACTCTCACGTTCCCCACTGATCCTCACAGAATGCTTGTTAACCAGCACACCCTCAGCCCAAAGCAGAAGTCTAATACAAATTTGCTGAATTAAATACTATGGAGAGGCACCTAGGTGGCTCAGTCGGTTAAGTGTCTGACCACTTTTTAAACAATTTTTTTAAGTTTATTTAGTTAGAGAGAGCACAGGGGAGGGGCAGAGAGAGAGAGAGAGAGAGAGAGAGAGAGACAAAGGATAGCAGGCTCCACACTGTCAGCACAGAGCCTGATGCAGAACTTGAACTCATGAACCATAAGATCATGACCTGAGCCAAATCAAGAGTTGGATGCTCAACCAACGGAGCCTCCCAGGCACCCCAAGTGTCCAACTCTTAATATAGGCTCAGGTCATGATCTCACAGGTCGTGGGAGCAAGCCCCGAGTCGGGCTCAAGGTTCAGTGCTCCCATACTCGTGCTTGGGATTCTCACTTTTCTCTCTCTCTCTCTGCCCCTCCCCCACTCACACTCTTTCTCTCAAGGTAAATAAACATTTTTTTAAAAAAATACTATGGGGGGGGCGCCTGGGTGGCTCAGTTGGTTGAGCGTCCGACTTCGGCTCAGGTCATGATCTCGCTGTCTGTGAGTTTGAGCCCCACGACAAGCTCTGTGCTGACAGCTCAGAGCCTGGAGCCTGTTTCCGATTCTGTGTCTCCCTCTCTCTCTGCCCCTCCCCCACTCATTCTCTGTCTCTCTTTGTCAATAATAAATCAACATTAAAACATTAAAAAAAAATACTATGGAAATTATCTCTGTACTCAATTCAGTCTTCAAAAACACCTCAAATGAAGAGAGTTTTTGTTCAAGCTTCACCTTATGTTCTACTGCTTTTTCTTCTGCCTTTTGTATCTCTGCTTTGAGTCGCTTTTCCATGTCAGAGGAGGAGCTTTTAGTGGAGGCAATAGTGATGTCTCGCTGGTGTAACTCCCGAGTCAGCTGAGAGATTTCCATCTTCATTCCTTCTAATGCAGAACTGTAACTCTGTTCAGCCTGCAGAATCTGTTCTTTCAACTACAAAGAAACAGAAAGGAAAGCATAAAAAATGAAGACAAAGCACATTAGATAGACAGATATGTTAATAGTTAAAATAGTAAGGTAATTTTTACCTTACCTCAAGACATGAATTTTTACCTTAAGTCTGCAAAAAATTAGCAATTTACCAAGTTGTATGTCTACACCGAAGGTCTAATGGCTATACGCATGATAATTTATTAATCGCAAATCAGGGAGAGATGTGTTAGTCAAATGCTGAAAACCAGTGTCAAAGTCCATGCACACATTATTTAGAGGACAACACCTGTGATTCTCTTTAGGTGCAAAACTAAAAACTTTGTTTATATGGCTTCCTTGTCCACAGAAGACAATAGAAATGGAAGAGGAAGAAACTAGAAGTAATTTCAAATAAGTAATAAAAAAATACAAGTCAACAAACGTAACAGCCAAGGCCCATCGGTGTGGAAACAGTCAGCTCTGATACCTCAACAGCCAGTGAGGGTATTAAAACCACACCACACAGCATGGGAAAATCAGCCATAACCAGCTCCAGTCAGTAAGAAAATATTAAATGCTAGTTCATATAGTATCTTTTAGCAAGCAAAAAAGTGTATAACTTTTAGAAAGCTTTTCATCAAAACACGTTTAAAATACAGTATAGCATTCAAAAAGGACAGGCTTCAATTATCTCAAAAACATTTCTACGGCATCCCTGAGGATGACGAAGACGTTACCGAAGCACATTCCAGGTGCATAGCTAATCCTGAATATCAAGTGGCTCTTTGTACTGCATTTTTCTCTCATTAAAATAACTCCGATGACCTCCCAACCTCCAGCTCAGTCTATAAACACAACTTTGCAAACGCAGGCAGATTTTTACCTTCTTAATCTCTGCCCTGTACTCATTGTTATATACTTCCATCTTCTTCAGTTCTTCATATTTTTCCATTAGTTCTTGGCTCAGCTGTTTACATGTTGCACTCACAGACTCCAAGCTGTGTGCATGACAAAAATATGATCACAGACGTAACGCAAAAATCCTGAAACCCACATATTGATTACCTAAAAAATACTCTTCTTTAAACAGTTTCCAACCTGTCACCCTTACTTAAGAATCAATCCCCTCCGGGCACCACGCCTCTGTTATCTCACCACTCATTTCTGCTAATAACATCCTTCTGCTCCTTTCTCAGGCAATATTTTGTTCAAACTGAATGACATAAATAAACTGTCTAAAAAAGGGTCCCTTTTTCAATTTGCCTTTGATAGAGAAAATATTTTTAAAGGCATTGTTTATTACTGAACACTGGTGTTTGTGTCCATTTATTTCAAGTTTACCTACTTCTAAATGTGGTAGGATGCTTGTTTATTTGGTACCCGTATGTAAGTACAGTGTGTCAAACACTGAGGCAGAGAGAGAAGAATCACAGATACTCTTGTCTTAGCTAGAGATGGGAAAACGGGGGCTTAAAGAGGCTACAGGTCCAAGGTCACACTGCAAGTCAGAAACATGAGGTAAGTCTTTAGAGCCTGTGGGAGCACGGTAAACCATACCTAAAATACTAATAAGTGCATCGATGGAAAATCTGATAGGAAGGTAAATTTTAGTTCCAATGTCAAGAAGAATAATAACCTTTATTTTATTCAATCTAAAGTGTACACATATACCCCAATAATGATAACCAAGAATATGTTAAGTATTCCAAGGTGCAAAAGAAATAAAGCATAAACTATGTGTATGTGTGTGCACACATACATATGTGCACACATGATATTTAATAAGTAAATACTTGGTGGTTTCCAAAAACCAAAGAAATAAGCAGTAAACACAAAAAAAATGTTTTACTCAAAAGGGTAAAATGGCAATATTTTTGTTGTTTTTTTTGCCTAAAGGCTAATAGTTTGTACAGTTTAAAATCTTTTACATACAGAAAGTGCTCATGTACAAATGATCATGATTCATGTTTCACACAAAATATCAAACTCTTCCCAGTCACAAAGTTTAGAGGTATGACAAACAAAAACAGTTCACAAGCATGACAACAAAGCAAGCATGGGCATGCTACGGCACAGATCAGGTTTTCAACCAGCACCCAGGAAACAACCCAAGGGCACTTCTGAATAGGAGGAAGGAGCGCCACGTGCCCAGGGTGCCTCGCTGAGAGCAGCTCCAGTGAGGTGGCCGCTCGACAGTAGAGCCTAACTGAAGGCATTCTACGGGGAGAAACGCAAGATCAAGATTAGTGCGTCAGTACAGACAACTCTTCTGACAGATCTGACTCTGAAGGAGAACAGAGAAATATGGAAATGACTTGACAGGGATACAGGATTCAAGAAGGGTTTCCATTTTCTCCCAACACAGGAAATACTAAGCCTACTTTATACCCATGGGAATGATTGAGCAGAGAGGAAGAGCTTGACGATGTAAAAGAGAGAAGAACAGGACACAAGTGAAGTGGTAGGGGACAGACATGTCATCCATCCACTCATCCACTCTAACAGACTAAGGGCACAGATGCAGGCAGACCGGTAGATTTGGTGGGAGAAAAATCAAGAATCCTTCCTTTTCTTACTTCTGTTTTCTCACTGAAATAAGAAGTTAGCTTATTTGTGGAAACTAGAGAAAAAAACCCTTATTTTTTCAATAAGACTGTTATATTAGTTTCTCAATATGATGATCAAAAATCATTTTTAACAACGTGAACATTCTTGAAAGGGTATGTAATTATCTACCTGCCTTCCAAACGAGTCACCTCTGCCTGCAGAAGTTCTTCACTATTGTGGGTGAGATCCAGCTGAGATAGCACGTTGCCCAAGTCCTCCTGCCCTTGCGAGGTGTACCTCCTTTCTGCCTGCGGCTCGTCTGGTGACCTAACGAAGGACACAAGAGGACTGTTCAAGGTTTCTGATCTTTGCAAATAAACAATGCACAATCAGTTCATATTTCTCAACTGTTTTTGGTAATGAAACTCTTTAGAACTCTTCAGCTTGATTCCTGCTTTACAAAGAGAACATTTGGGAGAGTAAAGAAGGAAGAGATGATGCTTCTCAAAGAAGTCGGCAGCAGTTTACTCCTTTCTCAACTGGGATTTGGCCTGTTTTTCAAGGGAAAAAGACAAAAAAGACAAAAAAGACAAAAAAAACCAAAAATTTTGTTTCCACTTGATACGTTGAGCCAAAGAAACTAAAGAGTTACAGGAAAGTTCTGTAAAGAATAGAAATGTGTACCAGACTTAAATCAGGAGCATAGTTCCTCTATTACTTTCTACTACAAACCTCATGGCAATAATTCATATATAGAAATGAGTTTTAGGATTTTTTTTAAGAAGGGTTATCTCAATAGCTGGCTTATTAATGATGTGGATAAGCAGCTACAAATCATGACCTATTTTACCAAGGAACGGAGGCTTCCCAGGGGACGTGGACTCTAATTCCTTTCACATTTGGAGTTTCACCAAGGCTACAGATTGACCAAGCACTTTCTAACTTTCTAAACATTACAGTCTTTTGGTTAAGGACCCAAACTGGAGGCAGAAAAAAACTAACCACACAAAATTTTATAACACCATAAAAACTTAACTCAGAAATTAAAACTGAAGAGGAAAACCCATAATGTGATCAAACACAAAATTATGAATATGCAGTATTAAAACTGGTGCTCAATGCCAAACAACCAAATGGCTACAATTAATATCTAGGATTAAATATACCTCACGGCCTGTACTGTGTGTTGACTGTCAGTTGGCTTTAATTTTGCTTGTAGCTTCTCCTTCTGCATTCTTTCCTCATGGATGAAATTTTCTTGAGACTGAAGAACTGCCTTCAGTTCCCTCTTTTCTTCCTGGAGAATCTGAAAAATGCTCAGGAAAAAAATCAGGTGTTATTACAGTTTTTCTATTTCATGAGGAAAGGAAGCCAGGGAGTCAGACTATAACAGGTACCATATTAATAAAGCTATCAATGTCTGATCCGCTGGCAGCAGAGTAAGAAAGAAACCATGGATTCTGGAACCTAGTTCGAGGTTAATTATTTTCTCTTAAAAACATGCATACACACATTTTATTTATTTATTTTGAGAGATAGTGAGAAAGCATTGAGCAAGGGAGGGACAGAGAGAGGGAGAGAAATAATCCCAAACAGGCTCCACACTGTCAGCATAGAGCCCAAAGCAGAGTTCGAACTCACAAAACTGTGAGATCCTGACCAGGGCTGATACCAAGATTCAGATGCTTAACAGACTGAGCCACCCAGGTGCTCCCCCCGCAATGGAAGTAATTTTAAAACACACCTCTAACAGTTTTTCAGATTCCCTTAATTTTTCTTCCTTTTGCCGCTGCTCTTGTATAACATTCATATTGGTTCCCACTAAGTCATTGATCCTCATGGTGAGGCGCTCTATTTCCAACTCATTGGCACAGATAGTGTCATTGGCCCGCTCCAGCTTACTGCTCAGATGCTGAATTTCCGACTGGCTGGACAGCTCCACAGACTCTAATTTCTGTTTCCGATTGGCAAGCTGAGCCTAGAAACACAGGTTACCAATAGATAAAAGTGAAACAATAAAAGAATAAATGATGAATAAGGAAGACTAAAATAAAACCCAGTTGTACTTGCATAAAAACATAAAATAATAGTTCATTTATAATAACCCATTCGTGACCCAAAAAAATAAAAATCTCTCATGATAAAAACTGGGAATAGAGGGGAACCTTCTCAATTTGATAAAGACTATCTACAAAAACTGTACAGCTAACATCATACTTAACAGTGAGAAACTCAAAGCCTTCTCACTAAGATCAGATACAAGGCAAGGATATCCCCTCTTACTACTCCTTTTCAACACCAACTGGATATCCTTGCAATAAGGCAAGAAAAGTTAATAAAAGTTATACACATTGGGAAGGAAGATATAAAGCTGTCTTTGCTCAAGAATAACATGGTCATCTGTGTAGAAAATATGAAAGAATCGACAACAACAAAAAACCCCCTGGGAGATTCCTCAAAAAGTTAAAAATACAACTGGCCTACAATCCAGTAATCACACTACTGGATATTCACCCAAAGAATACAAAAATACCAATTCAAAGGGATACATGCACCCTTATGTTTCTAGCAGCATTATTTACAATAGCCAAGATACGGAAGCAACCCAAGTATCCACTGATTGATAAATGGATAAAGAACATGTGGTGTGTACACACACACACACACACACACACACACACACACACCATGGAATAGTACTCAGCCATAAAAAAGAATGAAATCTTGCCATTTACAATGACATGGATGCAGCCAGAGAGTATAATGCTAAGAGAAATCAGTCAGTCGGAGAAAGACAAATATCATATAATTTCAATCATATGTGGAATTTAAGAAACAAAACAAATGAGCAAAGGGAAAAAAGACAAAGCAAAAAACAGACTGTTAATCAGAGATAAAAACTGATGGTTAACAGAGGGGAGAAAGATGGGGGATGGCTTAAATATGTGATGGGAATTAAGGAGTGCACTTGTCACGAGGAGCACAAGGTGATACACAGAATTGTTGAATCACTTGAAACTAATATAACACTGAAACTAATATAACACTGTACGTTAACCAACTGGAATTAAAATAAAAACTTAAAGAAAAAAGAAAAAAAAAACCTTCCTGGAATTAATAAGCAATTATAGCAAGGTTGCAGGATAGAAGGTTAATACACAAAAGTCAGTCACTTTTCTACATACCAACAATGAACATGTGAAATTTAAATTAAAAACACAACACTATTTACATTAACATTTGAAAAAATTAAAGTATGAATATAACAAAAGAAGCACAAGATTTGCATAAGGGAAACTACAAAACTCCGATGAATTAAATCAAAGAAGAACTAAATAAACGGGGAGATATTCCATATTCATGGATAGGAGGGCTCAATATTGTCAAGATGTCAGTTCTTCCCAATGTGATCTATGGATTCAACACAATCACAATCAAAATCCAAGCAAATTATTTTATGAATATTGACAAACTGATTCCAAAGTTTATATGGAGACGCAAAAGACACAGACAAGCCAAAACAATATTGAAGAAAAAGAAAAGAGTTGGAGGACTGATGCTACCTGACTTCAAGATTTACTATAAGTTATGGTTATCAAGAGAGTATAGTATTAGTGAAAAAACAGACAAAAAGTTTAATGAACAGAATACAGAGTCCAGAAATGGACCCCCATAAATACGGTCCACTGAACTTTGACAAAGGAACAAAGGCAATACAATGGAACAAAGACAGTTTCTTCAATAAATGGTGCTGGGACAACTGGACATCCACAAGCAAAAAAATAAATTTAGACAAAGACCTTCTACCTGTCACAAAAATCAACTCAAAATGGATCAAAGATGTGAATGTAAAATGCAAAACTATAAAACTCCTAGGAGATAGCATAGAAGAAAACCTAGATAACTTTGGGTATAGGAATGTTTTTTTAAATACAACACTAAAGACATGAGCCCTGAAAGAAAGAACTGATAAGTTCAACTTGATTAAAACTGAATACTTCCACTCTGTGAAAGACGATATCAAGAGAATGAGAAGACAAGCCATAGACCAGGAGAAATTAGAGTAAGAATTCTTAAAACTTATGAATAAGGAAACAAACAACCCCGTTAAAAAATGGGCCAAAGACCTGAAAAGGCATCTCACCAAAAAAGATATACAGAGGCAAATAAACATGAAATGGTGATCTACATTAGATGTCATCAGGGGAATGCATATTAATACAATAATTATACATCTACTGGAATGACCAAAATCTGAAACACTGATGATACCAAAAGCTGGTGAGGATGTAGAGCACCAGGACCTCTCATACACTGCTGGTATGAATGCAAAATGTTACAGACTTTTTGGAAGGCAACTTAGTGTTTTCTTACAAAATTTAATATACTCTTACCACACAATCCAACAACTGTATTTCTTGGCATCTACCCAAAGAAGCTGAAAACATTGTTTTCACAACAAACTGCACATGTACGTTCACAGCAGTTTTATTTATAAATGCCAAAACTTGGAAGCAACCAAAATGTCCTTTAGTAGATGAGTTGATAAATAAACTTTGGTATATCCAAAGAATAGAATATTATTCAGCACTAAAAACATGAGCTACCAAGACATGAAAAGACATGAAGGAACTTTAAATGCACATTACTAAGTAAAAGAAGCCAGTCTCAAAAGGCTACATACTATATGATTCCAACTATATGACATTCTTGAAAAAGCAGAACTATATAGACAATAAACATATCAGTGGTTATGGAGATGGAGGGAGGGGAGAGATGAATAGGCAGAGCACAGAGGGATTTTATGGCAGTGAAAATACTCTGTATGCTATTACAATGACGGTATATGTCATTACACATTTGTACAAACCCATAGGCCATACACATCAAGAATAAAACCTGAAGTAAACTATGGACTTTGGGTGACCAGGATGTGTGAATGTAAGTTCATCCTTAGTAACAAATGTAGCATGCTGGTGAGTGATGTTGGTAATGGAGGAGGCGATACAGGAAATCTCTGTACCTCCCTCTTAATGTTGTTGTAAATCTAAAACTGCTTTTAAAAAAATAAAGTCTTGGGGCAATTGGGGCAGGGGGGAGGCGCTCAGTCGGTTAAACGTCCGACTTTGGCTCAGGTCACGATCTTTCAGTCCGTGGGTTTGAGCCCCACATCAGGCTCTGTGCTGACAGCTCAGAGCCTGGAGCTGCTTCAGATTCTGTGTCTCTCTCTATCTCTGCCCCTCCTCCCCTCGTGCTCTATCTCCATCTCTTTCTCAAAAAATGAATAAACATTAAAAAAATTTTTTTAAAGAATCATTAAAAAAATAAAGTCTTAATAATTATATAATAAATATCTTGAGAAGAAGGGGTAATAAAAAATTAAGAAAGTAAAGGGATTCCTCAGGAGAAGAGATGTTACCCATTTACTGCAAAGACAGCTGCATTATTCTACCCACTGCACAGAAGTTTAACTGCATCTACGAGTCATCATATACGAAAACAGGATTTCTCTCCTCTTTACAACATAGGAAATAGAAACTATAATGCATTATTTTATTTCTTATGGAAGCTCATAAACATTTTTTTTAACCACTAAACATCTTAAATTTCCAGGTCAAATTCTCCTCTCTCCCCACCCTAGAACATGCTGCATGTAGTTAATTATTCTGTATTTTCAGATACATTACAAACATGCATATTCAGATGATTCAAACTGACCACAAAATGTTTAAATTTGGGGTAGAGGGAACTGGGGAATTTTGTTCCTCGAGGAAAAAGGTGCTGTGCTTGGAGGAGATAAAGGACTGGTTCTGTCACCAATTTTTAGACATTCCCTGAGCTAAAAGACTTCACTGAACATACTGCACTCAAATTAGTTTCTTCTAGTGATTTACCTACTGAGGTACATACAAATAACACCACTTTAGTGACTATCTCACAGACCTGCAGTATAAAATTTCTGCAGACTTAGGTAATTCCTAGGCTATGTATCCCAGCTATACTGGTTTGTAGTTCCCAACTTTCTAGTTTTCACAAGTGTTAACCCTGCATCCAGATAGGTACTTCCTCTACGTAACGTAGATGGACATAATTCATCTGTGTAAGTCAAACTTCCCTAATTTTAAGTATTTTTAAAAGGTAAAGGTATCCAATTTTATTTTAAAAATTTAAGCTGATGGGACACCTGGGTGGCTCAGTGGTTAAGTGTCCGACTTCAGCTCAGGTCATGATCTCACAGTTCGTGGGTTCAAGCCCCGCATCGGGCTCTGTGCTGACAGCTCAGCTCGGAGCGTGGAGCCTGCTTCAGATTCTGTGTCTCCCTCTCTCTCTGCCCCTCCCCTGCTCATGCTCGCTCTCTCTCTCTCTCTCTCTCAAAAATAAACATTAAAAAAATGTTTTTTAATTTAAGCTGAAATGTCAGCTGAGAAATCAATATGCTACAGATGAAAGATTTTATTGTATACTGTACAGGGCCAAAATCCTATACTGTGGTCACACAAGTACATGCTCAATAATGCTCATAAGCCAGAGAAAGGCTGGAAGGAGAAAGGCAAAGAGACAGACAAATAGTATTTGTGTAAATTATAGATCAAGATTCCAGCATAAAGAACCAAAACCTTTTTCTGCCAGATTCATAAAATAGTGTGAAAGAAGGATATCAAAGAATTTTTAGATCTGTAAAAACAACTGCCAAGCATGCAACAGTTTCCAAACTTTTAAAATACAATATAAACTTTTTTTTTTCCTCAAGGGAAACTCTTCTACAGAATCTTGTGCAGAATAAATAATTGAAGAGACTGGGCCACGAGGGTGAGGAGGAAAGCGAGGGGGCCCAACTTGCTGAGATGGCCGAACCTCCCCAAGCCCACCTTAAACTGCACGGCAGCCCCCGGCCTTGGCAGAACACAGCTAGAAAACCTCTGCCCAAATGGCCTCTCAGGATGAAAAAATTCGTAATTGCAAAACATACTAGCACTGTCTTTTTAACACTGCAATAGCTATTTAATACTATTTAGTTCAAATCTGAGTTCTTAAACTCAAGGCTGGAGTCACAATTTAACTAAGTTATACTTTAACCAGTGAGTCTAGATCTGACACTTAAAAACTCACCAATTTCTTAGTTGTAAGGAATCAAGGACCCACCTTCTTTTGTTGATTCACTATTTCAGTCGCACACAAGTACAGTGTTTAAGCACAGTAAGAAGTACCTAATCATTCCAGTACAAAGTCTCAATTTTCATTAACTAGAGTTAACACACTTGGCCTGCGCAGTCCAATATGGCAGTCACCAGTCACGTGTGGCCACTGAGCACCTGGACTGTGGCTAGTCTGAAAGGAGATGAACACAAACCGTAAACTACATCCTGGATTTCAAAGACTCAGTGAACAAAAAAAAATGTAAATGCTTCAATGATATTTTTTTGGTATGCCAAGTTAAATATATGAATTTCACCTCTTTCTGTTCACTTTTTAAATGCGACTGCCAAGAAAATTTGAAGTTACAGATGTAATTCTCATTACATTTCCACTGAACAGAACTACACTAGAATATCTCAAAAATACCTCTTCCAATACTAACAGTCAGAAGCAATCATATAAATCACTTCTAAAGTAATGATTATTTCTCTCAAATACCTAGTGTTAGAGGTATCTGAAGGCTGATATATTTCTGAACTTTTTTTTTTTTTTTGCACTAACCACTGCCATTAAGTTTTTGAACCAGAATCCAGAACTTCCTCTTATTAATCTAACATGTGGCATCCTAACTATTCTATTGGAATGAGTGGGATTATTTCAACAACAGAGCTCACAGCAGAGGTGTTCAAAGTAAAGAAAAACTTAAAAAGACCATTTCTGTCAGGGAGATGGAAATAAAAGCCGATGGTGTGCAGCTGAAGTGTAAGAGTAAGGAAGGGGCTAGGAACCAGGGTTGCAGTCAAATCCTTCGCTGGGTTGGGGTCCGTAATCCTGGTGCTTCAAGAGTGTGGCTCTCCCAGACCACCAAGATTCCTGAGAACAGTGTCATGGGAAACAAGGGCCTTTTATTTTCCAAAGGATCCCAGTATGAAGCTATGGCCACGGCGGGATCCATCTTCACCAACCTCCCCATCAGTGTCAACTCCAAACGTGTCAGCGCAGCCACAGCCTTGCGGCATTTCCACCAAGTAGCAGCTTGACGAGCCCATTAAGAGAACCGCTCCCAGTAACACCTTATCACTGCCGTGTCTATGTCACCACAAACTTTAAAACAGTAGGTCTGAGCCAATTTAATTAACTCGGATAATTCTCCTTAGACAACGGATTAACATTTGAGTTAGGATCATCTTTTCTTTGTAAGTTGTGAGAGAAATATGATGTTTTAAAAAATATTACATTTATACTCACACATACATAATTGAAAAGTGGATTTAGAACTGACTCGTACAATATCATACAGCTCATCTAAATATTTCAAAAGGAAAACATATATATTTAATGCAGCCTCTATTTATCTCACATACCATTTATGGGCTAAATATTTTATACTCTGTGCTGGTTTAATATTTTAATTTTTTTAATGTTATTAATGTTCTCTAAGATTTCCCTTAATCTCTCCTTGCAACACTTGTATATGGGCAAGAGAGAAAGCAGCCGGTGATTGCTTGCCTTCCACACAGAAATAACCTTATGTTTCAGTGACTAAATGGATCCTTTTCTATGCAAATATAACCATCATTCTATCATTGTATCTAATGTCATGTTGTTTAGCAACTGTATTTTTTAATATTTGATAGAACATCACCCTCTTTTTAAAAAACGTTGCCTAGTACCATTCATTTATTTTTCCACATCAATTTTAGATTCATTCTGTCAAGTTCTCAAAATCTAACAGTCAATAAATTATGTGGATAACCATTTAGAAAAAAAAAATTAGTGTATCAAATACCATGTCACAAAATAATTTTCAGATCAAATATATAAAAAAGAAATTATAAAGCAGAAGAAATCTTGGCTTAGATAAGGCTTTATAGTAGGACATCAAAGACAGAAACCCTAAAGAAAAAATTAATAGAACTAAGCAATTCTAAATAATTGTTTATGAAACAACTGTATTTCCAAAAAAAAACTATTAGGCAAAAATTAAGGTCAAATAGGAAAATATCCACAATTGCAACAAAACGGCTAAGGGCTAATAATATAGGTAATGTATGAAGAGCTATTTCAAAATAGTAAAATATAAATATACTAAAAGAAAAATGGGCAGAGGACATAAAACATTTACAAAAACTGGAAATGCCTGCAAGTACATGAAAAAATGCCCAACCTAATTCATAATTAAAGAAATGCAAATTAAAAACAAATAATCAGATACCATATTTTTTCACCTATAAGATTGGCAAAGACAAGTCTAGAAGTAGGGGAAATTAAAAGAAATAATAGTGCCCAACATTGGTAAAGTGTGAGGAAATGGACAGTCTCAAACACTGCTGGTGAAAGTCTGTATCAACAAAACTTTAGAGAGTACTTTGCCAATATATATTAAAATCTTTAAGACAACTACACGGATGCAGCAATTTCACTTCTAGAGCCATTTCTTAAGAATATAAATGGACATACTCTCCTAGATGTTTATATAAAGACATTCAACCAAGCACTATTTACAAGAGTGAAAAAGTAAAAAAACTACATGTTCTATAATTAGGGATTGGTTACATAAATTATGGTACATTTAATAGTAGACTGGACTCCTTTGCAATCATTATTACTATACATTTGTTGATTTGTCATATTTAAAAAGGAAAAGCTTAAGCGTGAAAGTTAAATAAAATATTGTATTACAAAATGCTTAGTGCACCTACATAATAAGGAAAAGATTAAATGACATAAAGAGAGAACTGACAGTAATATAATAAATAGTAGATGACTTTAACACCCTACCTGAATGAATAGACTAGCCAGACAGAAAACCAGTAAGTAAACACTGGCTTTAAAGGACACATTAGACCAGATGGATTTAACAGACATAAACAAAACATGTCATCCAAAAACTGCAAAATACACTCTTCTCGAGTGTACATGGAACATTCTCCAGGACAGACCACATGTTAAACCACAAAACAAACCACAATAAATTCAATAAGATTGAAATCATATGAAGCATCTTTTCTGACCCCAATAATATGAAAATAGAAATTGACTGCAAGAAGAAAATTGGAAAAAACACAAACGCCTGGAGACTAAACAACACGCTATAAACAACTAATAGGTCAACAACAACAACAACAACAAAATTGAAAGAAAAAAATACCTTGAAACAAATGAAAATGGAAACAATGTATCAAAAGTAGTTTTAAGAGGGAAGTTCTTAAAGATAGAGGCCTAAGTCAAGAAACAAAAATCTCAAATGAACAATCTAACTTTACGCATAAAGGAACTAGGAAAAGAAGAACAAAGCCTAAAGTTAGTAGAAGGAAGAAATAATAAAGGTCAGAGGAAATAAATGAAATAGAGACTTAAAACAGAAAAGAGCAATGAAACTAAAAACTGGTTCTTTGAAAAGATAAGCAAACTGATAAACCTCCAGCCATATTCATAAGAAAAAAAACAAAAGAGAGAGAAGGACAAAATAAATAAAAGAGTTACAAATGACACCACAGAAAATACAAAGGATCATAAAAGGCTACCACAAACAATTACATGCCAACAAACTGGAAAACCTAGAATGGATAAATTCCTAGAAACACACAACCTTCCAAGACTAAGTCACACATAAATAGAAAATCTGGATAGACCAACTACAAGTAATGAAATTGAAGCAGTAATTTTAAAACTCCCAAAATACAAAAGTCCAAAACTAGAAGGCTTTATAGGTGAATTCTACAAAACATTTAAACAAGAGTTAGTATCTACCCTTCTCAAATTATTCCAAAATACTGAAGAGTAAGGAATGCTTCCAAATTCATTTTAAGAGGCCAGCATTAATTACCCTAATATCAAAACCAAAGACACCACAAAAAAAGAGAAATTTACAAGTCAACATCCCTGATGAACACAGATGCAAAAATCCTCAATAGAATATTAGCAAACTGAATTCAACAATACGTTAAAAGGATCATATATCATGATCAAATGGGATTTATTCCTGGAACATAAGGATGGTTCAATACCCACAAACCAATCAATGTGAGACACCACAAAATGAAAGATAAAAATCACAGGATCATCTCAATAGTTGCAGAAAAAGCATTTGACAATTCAATATCCATTATGATAAAAACTCCTAATAAAGTGGATATACAGGAAACATATCTCAACATAATAAAGGGCATAAATGACAAATCCACAGCTAACCTACTTACTCAACAGTAAAAAGCTGAAAGCTTTTCCTCTAAGATCAGGAATAAGACAAGGATGCTCACTCTCACCACTTTTATTCAACATAGTGTTAGAAGTCCTAGCCACAGTGACTAGGCAAGAAAAAGAAATAAAAGGCCATCAAAATTGGAAAGGAAAAAGTAAAATTGTCACAATTTGCAGATAGCATGACACTACATAACGAAAGCCCTAAAGACTACAGAAAAAACCGCTAGAACTAATAAATGAATTCAGTAAAGCTGTAGGATACAAAATTAACATACTAACATAGTAGTGTATTTGTGCACACTAATAATGAGCTATCAGAAAAATGCCACTGCAAAAATAACTGCAATTACAATTGCATCAAAAAGAATAAAACACCTAGGAATAAATTTAATCAATAAGGTGAAAGATCTGTACACTGAAAACCATAAGACATTGATGAAAGAAACTGAAAACAACATAAATAGAAAGATATATTCCATGCTCATAAATTAAAAGAATTAAAATGTCTATACTACCCAAAGCAATCTATAAATTCAATGCAATCCCCATCAAAATATCAATGGCATTTTTCATAGAACTATAACAAAGAATCCTAATATTTCTATGGAACTACAAAAGATGCCAAGTATCCAAAGCAATCTTAAGAAAGAAGAACAAAGCAGGAGGTATCATGGCCCCTAATTTCAAACTGTACTACGAAGCTATAGTAACTAATGCAGTAAGATACCGGTATGAAAACAGACACATATATCAATGGAACAGAATAGAAACCAGAAGCAAACCCATGCTTATATGGTCAATTAATCCATGACAAAGGAGACAAGAACATACAAAGGGGGAAAACAGTCTCTTCAACAAATGATGGGAAAACTAGACAGCTACATGCACAAGAATGAAACTGGACCACTATCTTACACTTCATACAAAAATTCAAAATAGATTAAAGACTTGTACATAAAAAGTGAAACCATAAAACTCCTCGAAGAAAACACAGGCAGTAAGCTCTGACATCAGTCTTAGCAATATTTTGTTGGACCAGTCTCCTGTGGCAAGGGCAACAAAAGCTAAAATATACAAATGGAATTACATCAAGCTAAAAACATTTTCCACAACAAAAGAAACCATAAACAAAACAAACAGGCAATCTGCTGAATGGGAGAAGATACTTGCAAGTCATACATATGATAAGGAATTAAAATCCAAAATATATAAAGAACTTACACAACTTAATATCAAAAAACCAAACCTGATTTTAAAATGGGCAGAGGAAAATAAAATAAAATAAAATAAAATAAAATAAAATAAAAACGAATAGTCATTTTTCCAAAGACATACAGATGGCCAACAGGCACATGAAAAGATGCTACACATCACTCTTCATCAGAGAAATGCAAATCAAAATCATAATGAAGTATCACATTACACCTGTCAGAGTGGCTAGTATCAAAAAGACAAGTATTACTGAGTGGAGAAAAGGGAGACGTTATACAATGCTGGTGGGAATATAAATTGGTGCAGCCACTACAGAAAAAAGTCTGAGGGCTCCTCAAAAAATTAAAAATAGAATTGCCATAGGATCCAGTAATTCCACTCCTGGGTCTTTAGCTGAAGAAAACAAAAATATCAACTCAAAGAGATGTATGTACCCTTATGTTCACTGCAGCACTGCTTGTAACAGCCAAGACATGGAAACAACCTAAGTGTCCATTAATAGATAAACAGGTAAAGAAGATGGGGGGTGTGTGCATACATATTCATATTCTATTATAATGCAATATTACTCTGTCATAAAAAAAAAATGAAATCTTACCACTGTGACAACATGAATGGACCTAGAGGCCATTATGCTAAGTGAAATAAGTCAGACAGAAAGACAAAAACTGTATGATTTCACTTATATGTGGAATCTAAAAACCAAGGATACATATTCCCACACACACATAACAATGTTTTCCTACTAAAGGTACATGACTGCAGTATATAACTGCAGATAAGCATAGTAAAAGTTGGTAGAAATTTATACCAACATGTAAATCATGGTAACTAACTCTCTAAAGGACAGAATTATGGGTTATTTTATTTACTTCTCATGTCATCCACATTTTCTCATTTTTCTAAAATGAACATGTATTATGTAACTTTAATAGCTGACCAGAAGAAAGAACTTGAACAAATAAATGACTCAAAGATTGAGAAGTTACTATGAACTCCACTTTTAAATGTTAAAAAATGTATAAGAAAAAAGTCTACATCAAGAGTTTTTAAAAACTTGGGGAAGTGTAGATGTGATATCCATTTATCCAATCACCCAGATTTTTCTCCCTTTATTGTTCAATGGTGATTCACATATCGCCAAAATGTAATGTGTCAACCTTGACTGGATTCCAATTTAAACATCCAACTGTTAAAAGACATAACTTCAGACAACCGGTAGTCTAGTACTATGTAGTACTAGTATATTATACTACATAGTACATATACATAGTATATTATACTACAACTAGTACTATGTACATAGTACATATACACAGTATATATATTATACTACACAGTACATATACATAGTATATTATACTACAACTAGTACTATGTAGTACTAGTATATTATAATTTTTTAAAGTCCTTATCTGTGGGGAAATATGACAATTTCTGTAATTTGCTTTGCAATATTCCAGCCAAAGATAAAAAAGTAGAGAAGGATGAAATAAGACCAGCAAAATGAGCTGTTGTTCAATGGGTACAGAGCCTAGTTTTGTAAGTGAGAAAAGTTTTAGAGACCTGTTACACAACTCTATGCATATAGTTAACATTACTATACCATACCCTTTAAAATCATTAACATGGTAAATTTTAAAGTGTTTTCTACCACAATTAAAAAAAAAAAAAAGACTGGCAAAATGATGGTAACCATCTAATGTTGGGTAACAACTATACAGAAATTCATTTAAAAGTTTTTTTCTTTTTTTTTAATGACGCTCCTGAATCACATGAAGATTTAATTTTGTTTAGCTTGCTAAGGAAGAAAGAGAAATATATTATCAGTAACATTTTTTGAGTTAAGCAGGCAGAGTATCAGAAGAATAATTCAAACACCCTTAGTAGGGAAAACAAGTGCTGGCTTTTTAAAGGCTTCTTCTTCTAGCCTAGATGAATTACGGTAAATAAAAATCTCACTTTTACCAACAATGAGGTTTAATTATGCAGAGTAATCACAATAGTAATTTGAAAAAAGGATTTGCAATCAATAGTAAGCACACTCCACAGATGAGTAATTGAGAACTAAAAAGTAGGACGTGATTCCTTTTTTTTTTTTTCAACCTGAAGGTTACAATTAGAATATAATAGGGGCACCTGGGTGGCTCAATCGGTTAAATGTCCAACTTCAGCTCAGGTCATGATCTCGCAGTTTGTGGGTTCGAGCCCTGTGTCAGGCTCTGTGCTGCCAGCTAGGAGCCTGGAGCCTCTTCTGATTCTGTGTCTCCCTATCTCTCTGCTCCTCCCCTGGAGGAGCTCTGTCTCCCTCAAAAATAAATAAACATTTAAAAAAAAAAGAATTTAACAATATCTTATAACTATTTATGTTTGCACAGTGCTTTAGCATTCAGGTAAAAAAAAACTCTGGTCTAGACATCCAGGATTTTATTGGCCCACTCTGACTGCATAGCTTGCTGCAGCCTAGTAAATAATTTTCCTCCTTGAGGTTGCTGGAGGCCCCTCGTGCCACCTGACCAGAGTTACTCACAGCACAGCATTCATGGTACTTTATCAGCCAGCTGTTATTTCAGGGGAATGATTAAAAGCCAAAACATTACTGAGACTTAAAGTAGAAAATAATGCAGACTTTTTTTTTAATATATTTTTTTAAGGTTTTCCTTCAGCTCTTGTAATTTCTCCAGTAATTCCCTTATTCTGTAAGACGGAGATAACTACCAACCTTGACAGATTATCAAATGAAAGCGATAACACAGAACAATATATTCCAGATAACTGCTTCTAGAAGAAGCACTGAGACTCTGTCTGGCACACAATGAATGGTCACAAATATTTACTCCCCTCTATGTTCATTTCCTTTTATGTTCTTGGTTTTTAATTGGAAAAGCATACAAAATGAGTGTATTCTAAGAAGCAATATCCCCAAATTAGGTAGCAATTTTTTAGTTCTGCTTAAGCCACCAGTTCATTTAAAAAAAGGTTTTTCCTACAGTTCTAAAAAGTATCTGTCACCACAAAGATACTTTTAGTTGGTATGCACATCAGTGCAGTATGAATCTCTTAGTATCTGTATGCAAACAGCAGCCGATCTGAGGCTCCCTGGCGGAGGCATCTCAGCCAAGGTACCCCAGCTATCAGAAACCGAGCGAGACACAGAAGTGGAGCCAAGGCAAGAGCCAGAAACAGCCAAACACCAAAGAAATGGAAAAGAAAACAGAAAGAACAGAGGTAGAGAGAGGGAGAAGGGGAAGGACAGAGGGGGAGAAAAAGGGAAGACCAAGATTAGGAGAATGACGTGAACGTGAGCATGTAGTGAGCAGGAGAACCAGACAGCCACAGAGTGAGAGGGAAAGAGAGCACAAGGGAGGGAGGGAGCAGGCAAAGGAGCATGTGGCACAAAGACGTGAGCAGATATGAGAGAGCACCCGTGTACTGCATTCAGCTAGTGCCAATGTCATCAAGACTTCTCCGCCTCTTTTTTTAAAATGGTTTAAACCTACCTGAATTATCTCTGATTGTTCTGCCAAAGCCTTCCTCTGTGCTTCCAGAGAAGATACCTGTTGCTGATAAATCAGGCGTTGCTTCTCCCAGTCCAGTGATTTCTGACGAAATTCCTGAAGAGGCAATTAAGGTAGTTAACTTCTAAGTGCTTCTCCTTACTGTCATGCTTCCCAGATTCATTCTTACTTTAATTTTTCCCCTCGTCCCTGGGTATACACACACCTTACTCCCCAGCAGGAGCTCCATTACTCACTTAGCTGATAGAACTGGAGAGCAACACTAAATTCCTGACATACTGAGCCTCTGGAGATCTGTCTCTCTAAATTTAACACCCTAATGGTGAAGAGTATGAAGCACAGATGCTGAATACTGGGTCCACGATGGTTTTCACAGATTTGCTGCCACCTAAAGGTTGTTATCATTTTTTGTGATGTTCTTCAGAAAACTGATCTGAAGAGAACTAAAATTTCAAAATATGATTATGAGGAGATCCTGCTACCAATTCTTGATATCCAAACACAGAAACTGAACAGATCAAATAAATTTTCAGGCGAGTCCCTCTGTAGCCCAATTCTTCTCAGTATCTGAAATTCAGGAACCAAATAGATTCCTAAAGCAGAATACCCTTTGATATCCAGATTTTTACCGTCTCAACAGAACAACTGCAAGAACTTGAATAACAATGGGAGATCTGTACTAAATTTTAACAGATATTTGTAACCCAAAGTGGAACAGTCAAAATTAATGATGGGTCACTACAAGTTGCATGAACAACAAAGAAGATGAGCCCAGTATTTATGAAAATATGATTATGAAAATGATTTATGATCATATAAAATATGAAATTATGAGTTATGAAAATCAAAGGGATTTCTATCACTGTTCTCTAGGACCCTCAACTCCAGAAGTCTCATGCTAACTTGGGGGTAATCACAGTTAACCAGCTTTCTGATAATCATTCATTCACTCATTCATTCATTCTCCTATATATGCCAGGGGCTATTCTAGGGATTGGGGATACAACAGTTAACAAAAACAAACAAAATCCTAGCCCCATTCAATTGGCAATAGACAACACATTCACTGTATAATACATTACATGATAATACCTATTTTAGAGAAAATGGAGCACACAGTGCTCAGAGTTGGGAGTTGCAATTTTAAAAAAAGGATGGCCAGACTGAGTAACATTTAAATTCCCGGGGAGATAGGGATGAAGTCATACTATTCTGGGAAGATGGAAAGGCAAGTACAAAGGTTGAACTGGTAGAAATGTCCTGGTATGTTTAAGGGCAAGCAACGAGGTATGGCTTGAATGGAGTAAAAGGAAAAGTAGGTAGAGAAAGGTCAGTTAACAAGGAGCAAGACTGTGTAGGTCATCAGGATCACTTCAGCTTTTGAGAGAAGCTACTAGAAGGTTTTTTGTAGAGGAGAGGACATGATTTGACATAATTACAACAGAATCATTCTGGCTGCTGTGTGGAGAAAAGAGAAGTCGAGGATGACTCCAAGGTTTTAGGCTTGAGAAGTTGAGGAATGGAGTTGCCATTAACTGAAACAGGAATGGTGTTGGTAGATGGGGAAGAGAAAACCAGTATGAAGTGTGACACAGCTTTAGGTATCAAGGTGGAGATGTGAAACAGCTGAAACAGGCAGTTGGAAAAATTATTCTGTAGCAAAAAGGACAGGTCGAGGCTGGATATATAAAAGTGGGAATTATCAACATATATACAGTGCTAAAAACTACAAGACTGGAGGATATCACCAAGGGAGGGAGCATGGATAGAAAAAAGAAGAGGTCCAATGACACTACCCTAGGGTATTCCAATGGTAAAAGGTTGGGGATCAAAAGAGATTGAGAGGACTGGTTAACAAGGTAGGAGAAAGCCCAGGAAAGTATGGCTGTTCTCTAAGTCAAATCAAGGAACTATTTTCAGGTACAAGTCATTGGTGACCTCCAAGTAAATAGCTTCTGCAGAGTTGAGGGGGCAAAAGCCTTATTGAGCGAGTGCAAGAAAAATGGACAATGAGGAATTGGAGACCAGTACAGATGCCTAAAGTAGGTTAGTTATAAAATGAAGGAAAATGGGTGCCTGGGTGGCTCAGTCAGTTAAGCATCTGATTTCAGCTCAGGTCACAGATGATTTCAAAAGTTCGAGCCCCGCGTTGGGCTCTGTGCTTACAGCTCAGAGCCTGAAGCCTGCTTCAGATTCTGTGTCTCCCTCTGTCTCTGCCCCTACCCTGCTTGCCCTCTCTCTCAAAAACAAACATTTTTAAAAAACGAAGAAAAAAATGGGGCAGCATCCAGAGAAAGAGAGGTCAAAAGAGGATTTAAGAGGGGAGAAATCTGGATGGTGTTGGAAATATCCAGTATGAAGGAAGGGAGGATGCAGAAGAGAGAAGAATCGCTGGAGCCATGTCTTGGGTAAGGATCGGGGAGAGTATGGGCAGTTCCACCAGCAAGAAGGCAAAGTATATGGGCACAGATGCAAATAGGTGGGAAGATATAGTGTCAGAAGTCTGTGAAAATCTCTTCTTATTGCTCCTATTTTCTCAATGAAATGGAAAGCTAGATCATCACCCAAATATAAGAATGTGGAAAAAAGTGTCGAAAGTTTGAGAAAAGAGAAAGTATGAAATAGTCATTATGGAAAGTAGCAGAGTGAAGGGAAATATAGTATGTTTCTGGGTAGCATTGGGACTTATTTGAGGAAGTGACCATGAATTTAAAATGAGGCCAGTCAGCATGATTATGTTTCTCTCCAGCCAAGTAGAGACTGGGCAGAAAGCTGGATTTAACTAGAGTTATGGTTTTGCCAAGCAAATATGATGAAGTAAGAGAGGGACACAGGAGCTGAAGGGGAATATAAGGAATGTTACCATGGAATTGAAGCTGGGTAATGACTGACACATGAACGCATGAGATAGTTATGCAGCAGTGAAAAGGTGGCAGAGTTCAATCACTTGGGGATGGGATCAAGTGACTATTGAGAGTCATGGGACTAGAGGAAGTGAGCTAAAAAGAGAAGGATGGTAGTCAAAGAATGAAATGCTTAAAAATGTGATTCCAGGAGGGTTGCAAGTTTGGTCATGACGATACCTAAGGAACAGTAGCGGGAATGGGTGGATGAGATAAGGAGGAGATCAATATGTCCATGGAGGAAAGAACAACAAGGAATTCAAAGACCAGAGTCATATAAGTATCATCCTTGTAGATACTGAAACCTTTAAGAATTATGGTAAGTGTATTGTTGGAGACAGTGACAGTGTCCTGGAAGCTGAAACCTCTAAGCTAGGGAAATAACCCAAGGATCAGAAGATGACGACTTTGGTTGTATGTATATTGGTAGGGGATACAGGCTGAAGACATGAAGATCAAAGATGGGGTCTTAAGGTAGAAAAGAGAATGGCCAGGAAGTGGTAATGAGGAACAAGAGGAAGATGAGGAGTCTGGGGAGAAAACCTCAGGTATCGCTGAAGATGCCTAGAAAGGAAGCAGCATCTGCATAGTCCTGAGTCTAGGCTCCTCGAATGTATAAAAATATTATGATGTAAAAGAACACTAAATACAGAAATTACAATTCTAAATAGTAATAATGGTATTTGTGGGTGACAGATGCTCTGAGAAAATTGTAACTAATCATAGAGAGATGTTGAACAATACTTCTCAAATTACAAACACCCAGGGGAGCTAGATAAAATGCAGATTCCTAGGCCCCACATCATACTACTGGAGCAGAATCTCTGACAGCCTAAAGAGGACTCTGGTGATTCTTGGTACATTGGAGGACCAATGGCATAGACAGAGGAGGGGAGAGGCAGATACCACGGAAAAGAGTGACAGCCTCATGCTGTTTCTTCCTTCACTCTTGGCAGTGTTAACTCACCACCTCCCTTAGGTCCTCTGGGAATCAACATACACAATAACCAGAGTTACTCTGCCTTAATAAAAAGAAAGTTAGCAAAGAAGGGAGTAAATGGCTTACTACATCTAAATGGGAACTGAGGATAAGCAATCTGATATGCACAGTACTCTGTACAAAAAGCCAAGTACTTTCAACATTTACTAACCCCTATTCTATTAGGTGGTAAATAAGACAAGGACACTGCCCATGGAGGACTGGTAGTGACTGGTGGTCAATGTTTCTCAATATTGGCATTTTGGGGACAGTAACCCTTCCTGTGTAGTGTGGCCCTGGGCATGTTTAGAATCCCTAGTCCCTGTCCCCTAAACACCAGTTTCACTCCCAGTCATTTGGACAACTAAAGTAATGTGTCCGTACATTTCCAAATGCCCTCAAAGGGTGGTAGTGCCCCACTGGAAACTACTGATAGGTAATAACCCCATTAACCACAGAAGACCAGGTGATGACAGGATGTACCTCTGAAATAGCTCCACGCCAGTCCTGGAGACGGCAGAAAACCAGGTTCAGAACTAGTACCATTTCTAGAAAGAGCATCTTCCTACAGGAAGTCTGCCAACCACTATGAAGAAATTATTACCATGAACATACCTCTATTTTTCCAGTTAACCTCTCAATTTCAGATCGATCTTCCCTGTGATTTTTGGTGTTTCCTCTGAAGTCTCTTATATGCTTTTTCTGTAGTCTTTCATAGCTTCTTTTCAGTCTGCCTAACTGTAGACACAGTTATTTCTAGACTTAAAATTTAAGAATTTGTAAACAGTCATGGTGGAACAAATTGGTATTATGAAAGCAAGAGCAGTGCTAAACAGGACTATTGAAAATAGACTGAGCGTGTTAGATTTGCAAATTAAATACAAATGACTCAAACTTGCATATAAAAAATAAACACTAGAACAGAAAGATATTGCATCAAAGAAAAAATCAAGGGAAAAATATTTTTTAAACAAAACTTTAATTTTTATTACAATAGCCTTGCACTTAAGGACCCCATAAACCACACCTATGATAAAAGCAGTAAATAAAAATTCTTTTTTCTTTTCTCTAGACCTGTGGTTCTTGAGTCATTCTCCTGTGGAACACTGATACTCAGTAAGCAGGAGAGGAATGCTTTGGAATTAAATAAAAATAAAAGCAGGTTGTTGTTGTTTTTTCCTAATCTGGAGAATAACATTGAGTTGCTACAATTTTTACTTTTGTTATTTATCCCAAAATGCTTTTGAAAACTTTGGATTCTTCATTATTTAAAATCTAGCTGATTTAACTCAACATTGAGTTAATTAGCAACATTGAGTTGCTACAATTTTTACTTTTCTTATTTATCCCAAAATGCTTTTGAAAACTTTGGATTCTCCATTATTTAAAATCTAGCTGATGTAACTCAAACATTAAAATTTTTTACGTAAGTTCTTGGTATCAATATTTTATAGTATTATACAAAAACGGCTTTATTTCTTTCAGGTACTCAACTGAGAAACACATTTTAGAATCCCTGTTTAGATAGCACCAAACATATAATTAGACAAGACTCTATGCCTGAATTTAAAAACAAAGAAATAAATTTCTAACCCTATACCTCCCAGAGAATATATACACTTCTCGTTTTATAAAGTCCAAACAGGCCCGTTAACAAAATTCTAAGGGTTAAAGAGAGAATTATGCAACATATAATATAATTAAAATCTTACTTCTTCATGTAGTTTCTTTAACTCCTGCTTATAGTCCATGGCCATCTCTTGTTTAACTTTTTCATGTTCTTCTACTTGTTGACGCAACATTACAACCTAGAAGCCAAAGGTGTAGTATTTTTCATTATTGGCATTGAAACAATATCCTTGAAACCTTAAAATAGGAAATAACCTTTGCGCTTACCCGTAAAAACAAGTTCTCAACTGTATATGGTAATACCCCACTTCTCAGGAAATCAAACATCTAATTACTTAAAAATCCATAACGCTGACAAAAAATGGAAAACAGAACCTTTCTAAAATTTCTAGATTTACATGAAAACTTGCTCTGTTTGACTTATTCTCCCCAACATCTTTTATTTTAAAAAAACTCATGAAAAAATTAAGAGATACAAGGTTGTAAAAACCTTGGAAACTAAGAATATTGAACAAAAATCAGTAAGACTTCAAGAAAAAGTTATAGAAATCAAAGTGCAGAATAGTCATGTTAGATGGAAAGACGGTAGGAGGCTTGAACCTGCTTTACCATTTACCCCACTTCAAAGAAATCAGTTCCAGCAACCAGAGTAAGGGCATTATCCCAACCATTTTTCAATGGCTTGATACCAGCCACAGCTAGTTATCAGCCCTCACCTCCATCAATACCCATCAGTCTCTCTCTACATCTCTCCATAACCACTTAGAATTTCATCTATTAATTAGTGAGGAGGGAGAGGGAGAATGGGGAACAGGAGGTAATAATCACAATATAGTAAGTTAAAAAACAAAGTAAACAGGGGCGTCTGGGTGGCTTAGTTGGTTAAGCATCCAACTTCAGCTCAGATCATGTTCTCATGGTTCGTGGGTCTGAGCCCTACACCGGGCTCCATGCTGAAAGCACGGAGCCTGCTTGGGATTCTCTCTCCCTTTCTCTGCCCCTACCCCACTTGTGCTTTTTCTCTCTCTCCCTCTTTCAAAAATAAATAAACATTCAAAAAAAAAAGCAAACAAAACAATTACATCTTAAAAGTTCTCATCACCCATTTATATGTGGAATCTAAAAAACAAAACAAAATAAACAAATTCATAAATATAGAGAACTGGTAGTTGCCAGGTGAGGAAGGCAGGGGGATGGGCAAAATCGGCAAAGGGAATTAAGAGCTACAAACTTACAATTATAAAATAAACCAGAAGGATGAAAAGTACAGCATACAGGATATAGTCAATAATACTATAATAGCTTTGTATGGTGACAGATGGTAACTACACTTATCATGGTGAGCATTTTGTAATGTGTAGATCGTTATGTTGTATACCTACAACTAATATAATATTGTATGTATTAATTTAAAATAAAATAAGATAAAAATACTGATCACCAAATGCCTCAGAGATTCATATCCTAATAGGCAGTATCAATAAAGGAGAAAACAGAGGCATCTAAATCTTTGGGGGAAAAAAGTTCTCATCACAAACACAAAAATTTTGTAAGCACGTATGGTGACACATGTCAGCTAGACTTATCGTGGTGATCACTTCAGAATATATATAACTACTGAATCGTTACATTGTACACCTGAAATCAATATAATGTTTTATCTTAATTAAAAAAAACAGAAACAAAATTCTTTTAAGAACAATTCAATTTTGCTGCATCTTTATAAACACCAAATAATTGAGTTTAATTATTTGTATCCAGTTGGACAATTTGTATCTTTTAATTAGGCCATTTTATGCAATTACATTTAATGGACCTGCAAGGATCCCCCCACTGTCTGAAAGCCTTCCTATGAAACCTGTGTTCACAAGCCAAGATGGCATAAAGCAAAGAAGCAATGATCATAAAAGTAAAAATCCTCTTCAGCTTTTTCAGTTAGCAAAGACAGGTACTAACTTAAGTCTTTTGAAAAGCAGAAGTGGTGTAAGGTGAACCTTCAGATAGCAGGAGAAACCTTAAATCTATCATTTATTAAGTACAATGTGTACTTAATAAGCACTATGATCCTTTTTCTCTCCTTTCCTGCCTTCTTTGGAAATGGTAACTTATGATCATTTCATTATTCTCTCTCTAGTAGCTTGGAAAATATATACTCTATTAATATATCAATATATACTTTTAATAGTTCTCTCGAGATTAAAACATAGGTCTGCAACTTAACAAATCCAGTGTTAGTCATTTTACCAATGCCCAGGCAACCCAAGGACTACAGAAATATTTTAATTCCATTTATCCCCCAACCAGACTTAAATGCCATCATAATTACACATATATGTAAAACTGAAAAGGCTACTGTTGTTACATACAGTCACTGTTCATTTAGATTTACCCACATATTTACTGTTGTCTTTCATTTCTTCCTTATCTGCTCAACTCCAACTGAGATCATTTTCCATCTGCCTGAAGAACATTTAGTATTTCCTTGGCGCTGGTCTGTCAATGACAAATTCTCTCAATTTTTATTGATTTGAAATATCTTTATGTCATCTTCACTCTGGATACAGATTTTGGTTTGGCAAGGGAGAACAGTCATTTCTTTGTAAGGATCACTCTATCGTCTTCCGGCTTTCACTGTTTTAGCTGACAAATCAGCTGTTCAGAGCTGTTTATAATCTTTTTTTCTTGTTAAATAATCTTTCTTTTTTTCTCTGACTGCTTTCAGACTTCCTCTTTGTCTTTAGCTTTCAACATAGGTAAATATTTTTTTACTAACCTTTTTATTATCTTGCTTGAGATTCTCTGACTTCATAAATACATGGCCTTCCTCACATTTGGTTAATTTATCTTCAAATATTGCTTCTGCTCATTCATACTCTTTTCTTCTCCTCCAGGGATTCCAAAAATACTCATATTAAACTTTCTCACTGCATCCTCTTTCTCTTATCTTCCCTCTATATTTTCCATCATTTGCCCGTGCTTTATTCTAAACATTTTCTTCTGTCCTATATCCAAGCTCTCTTAATTATCTCTTAATCTTTAAGGCCTTAATTTATTTTACTTTTCAATATTATAATTTCCCCTCATTTCATTTTTTATATAGTTTTCAATTCTTTCTTGAAGTGCTCAATCTTATCTTTTACCTCCCTGACCATAGTGAACACAGCTATTGCAAAGTTGGAGCATGGTATTTGCCCAATATCTAGATTTGCCATGTATCTGTGTCTATCTTCTGTCGCTTCTGCTTTTTCGCATTTTTGTTGCTTATCTTCTTGTGTGTCAGGGGTCACTTTCTGAGTGGGTATCAGGCAGTGTATTTGCAAAAATTATTTGAAGAAATAATTCAAGCCCCAGAACAGTGGGTTTTTTTTCCCTCTGGAAAAAAATTAAGTTTGCTTCTTCCAGGTTCCTGGAAGGCTTAGAACTCTGGAGATGCCTAGGGACAGAAGCACTCTAGGGTCACCTTAAACTGTTTCAGAGATCTAAATGTCTGTGGCTGAGTGACAATTTCAAGAGGGCCTGTTTTATATCCAGCCCATCCTTCCTCCTAGGGTGCTGCCTTTTGAGGTCCCAACCCACAGTAAGGAGGGGTTCACAGCTGCTTTGGACACCAAATCTTTTATTCTCTTAGCTCCTTGAAGTTATCAAAAACCCCATTCAGTCTCTACCCTCTGAGCTACCTTCTCTAGGTCCAGCTAATAACTGCCCCAACCCTGGGCTCCTGCCTCAACCTCTGGTTTAGCCCAGATCCTGGCCTGGTAAATTCTTCACCGGCTTGTTTAGCACTCTACTTCAAGCAGACTTTTTTTTTTTTTTTTTAATCTAACTTACCTAGTTATTCTCAGTGGGTGGGCTGGTCAAAATTAACCAGTCTATCATTATCAGATGCTAAAGCCTAAAAGATTCATATTTAACTAAAAACATCCAGTATAAAATTTACTTTGAAAGCAGAATTATACAGCTGATAAAACTCTCAATCTGACATAAAAAGAGACTATGGTTATTTTAGACATAGAAGATCTCAAAAGTATGTTCTACCAAAAATGAAGAAATAAACTAATAAAGAATATGACAGAATACAAAGACAAAAAGGAGAAAAGCGTTCCCAAAATGGCAGCTCTCCAGCTAGCCTACAGCGTTGCTTATCCTTATTCGAGAATGACAAGTTCCACTAAAGACATCTTCACAAAAAAGAAAAAAAAAAATAAATTACCTGATACGTCTGAACACACAGAGAAGACTTACACATGGGTCAGAGAGTTTGGGAAGAATCAGGGGTAGGTACATTTTTAAAAAGTAAATGAAAATGAGATAATTATTAATTCCCAGGAAAACAAAAAATTATGTAAGAAATATGCTTACCATTAGACTATCTGTCTCAGATGTGAATAATATCTACCATCTTAATGATGTAAATATGAAATACTGATCTAACCAAAAATTAAGATATACAATCCTGGCAGGATGAGGGGATGGAAATTGTATGTAAAAGAGTAAAACCCTTATATTTCATGGTAACAAGTCATTAGATAAATAGCTAAAACTGAAAATTAAAAAAAAAAAATCAGTATCAAATGTTACTTAGAAACATGGGGACAATACCAAAAGACTTAAAGGCATTGAAATGAGTGCTTCCGAGCAGCCAGAATTCCAGCTTCAGAGGGGTAAGCCAGGTGACTACTGTGTTTTCTTACCAACCTTGCAGAACCATTTTTCTTTTTACTTACTACATGTGGCAAGCATAAATACTAAATGTGAAGAAAAGACTGTTTACTTTTATTTATGTGCCAGGGGTCTTGTTCATAATGGGCACTCAACAATATCTCAATTTCTTAGAGGAAAAAAAGAGGTTAAATGCTGAGAAGGGATGGCATTAGGCAGAGAAATGGGAGCCAAGGTTTGAAACTGTCACTATGGATGACAGAAGAAAAAACTGAAATAACAGATTGTTTTAGATACAATTGGAAGTTTTCAAAGAGATTTCTTAAATAGTAACTCACTCTTCACAACAACCCTGGGACATAAGCATTATGTTCCAATTTTACACATGATTAAACAGGCTCAGAGAAGTTAGAATAGTTGTCCAAGGCCAATCAGCTGGAAAGAGGCACAGCCAGGACTCCAAATTCCTTACTTGTTTGTTTCATTAGGTCAACCTGCACTGCATGGTGTCAGGAGGTAACACTAGCAGAAATGGCCGTTAAAACCAATCCACAGGCCTCGGTGGCTCAGTTGGCTATGCGTCTGACTCGATTTTGGTTTAGGTCATGATCTCATGGTCTGTGGAACTGAGCACCGTGTCAGCCTCTGTGCTGGGATTCTCTCTCTCGTTCTCTCAATCTCTTCTCTCTCCCCTACTCATGCTCTCTCAAAATAAATAAACATTAAAAAAAAAAAAAAGCCTAAAAGAGACTCATTTTAGACCTAAAGACACTGCAGGTTGAAAGTAGCCATCTAGGGGCGCCTGGGTGGCGCAGTTGGTTAAGCATCCGACTTCAGCCAGGTCACGATCTCCCGGTCCATGAGTTCGAGCCCCGCGTCAGGCTCTGGGCTGATGGCTCAGAGCCTGGAGCCTGTTTCCGATTCTGTGTCTCCCTCTCTCTCTGCCCCTCCCCCGTTCATGCTCTGTCTGTCTCTGTCCCAAAAATAAACGTTAAAAAAAAATTAAAAAAAAAAAAAAAAGAAAGTAGCCATCTACCATGCTAATGGATGTCAAAAGAAAGCCAGAGTAGTCATACATATATCAGACAAACTAGATTTTAAAACAAAGATGTAACAGGAGATGAAGAAGGGCATTATATCATAATTAAGGGATCTGTCCACCAAGAAGATCTAACAATTGTAAATATTTATGACTCCAACTTGAAACACCCACATATATAAATCAATTAATCACAAACATAAAGAAACTCGTTGATAATAATACCATAATAGTAGGGGACTTTAACATCCCATTTACAACAATGGGCAGATCATCTAAGCAAAATCAACAAGGAAGCAATGACTTTGAATGACACAACGGATCAGATGGACTTAACAGATATATTCAGATGGCTTCCCAGGGGAATTCTACCAAACATGTAAAGAAGAGTTTTAATACCTATTCTTCTGAAGCTGGTCCAAAAAATAGAAATGGAAGAAAAATTTCCAAACACATTCTATAAGACCAGCATTACCTTGATTCCAAAACCAGACAAAGACCCCACTAAAAAGGAAAATTACAGACCAATTTCCCTGATGAACATGGATGCAAAAACTCTCGACAAGATACTAGCAAACTGGATCCAACAACATATTAAAATCAAGTAGGATTTATCCCTGGGATGCAGGGGTGGTTCAATATCTGCAAATCAATCAACATAATACATCACATTAATAAAAGAAAAAGAACCACATGCTCCTTTCAACAGATGCAGAAAAACCATCTGACAAAATACAGCATCATTTCTTCATAAAAACCCTCAAGAAAGTAGGGATAGAAGGATCATACCTCAAGATCATAAAGGCCATATACAAAAGACCCACAGCTAATATCGTCCTCAGTGGGGAAAAACTAAGAGCTTTCCTCCTAAGGTCAAGAACGTGACAGGGATGTCCACTCTCACCACTGTTGTTCAACACAGTGTTGGAAGTCCTAGCCTCAGCAATTAGACAACAAAAAGAAATAAAAGGCATCCAAGTCAGCAAGGAAGAAGTTAAACTTTCACTCTTCACAGACAATATGATATTCTACATGGAAAATCTGAAAGATTCCACCAAAAAACTGCTAGAACTGATACATGAATTAAGAAAAGTCACAGGATATAAAATCAACATACAGAAATCAGTTACATTTTTATACACCAATAATGAAGCAGCAGAAAAAGAAATCAAGGAATCAATCCCATTTACAATTGCACCAAAAACCATGAAATATCTAGGAACAAACCTAATCAAAGAAGTAAAAGATCTGTACACTGAAAATTATAGAAAGCTTATGAAAGAAATTGAAGAAGAAATAATGGAATGGAAAAACATTCCATGCTCATGGATCAGAAGAACAAATATTGTTAAAATGTCTATATGACCCAAAGCAATCTACACATTCAATGCAACCCCTATCAAAATATCACCAGCATTCTTCACAGAGCTAGAACAATCTAAAATTTGTATGGAACCACAAAAGACCCCAAATAGCCAAAGGCATCACAATTCCAGACTTCAAGCTGTATTACAAAGCTGAAATCATCAAGACAGTATGGGACTGGCACAAAAACAGACACATAGATCAATGGAACAGAATAAACAACCCAGAAATGGACCCACAAATGTATGGCCAACTAATCTTTGACAAAGAAGGAAAGATTATACAATGGAAAAAAGACAATCTCTTCAGCAAATGATGTTGGGAAAACTGGACAGCGACATGCAGAAGAATGAACCTGGACCACCTTCTTATACCATACACAAAAATAAACTCAAAATGGATGAAAGACCTAAATGTGAGACAGGAAACCATCAAAGTCCTAGAGAATAATACAGGCAACAACTTCTTTGATTTCAGCTGTAGCAACTTATTACTACACATGTCTCCAGAGTCAAGGGAAATAAAAGCAAAAATGAACTATTGGGATCTGATCAAGATAAAAAGCTTCTGCACAGCAAAGGAAACAATCAACAAAACTAAAAGGCAACAGATGGAATGGGAGAAGATATTTGCAAATGACAAATCTAATAAAGGGTTATTATCTAAAATCTATAAAGAACTTATCAAACTCAACACCCAAAAATCAAATAATCCAGTCAAGAAATGGGCAGAAGACATGAACAGATACTTTTCCAAAGACATCCAGATGGCTAACAGAGACATGAAAAGATGCTCAACATCACTCATCATCAGGGAAATACAAATCAAAACCACGATGAGACACCACCTTACACCTGTCAGAATGGCTAAAAATAACAACTCAGGAAACAACAGGTGTTGGCAAGGATGCAGAGAAAGGGGAACACTTTTGCACTGCTGGTGAGAATGCAAACTGGTGCTGCCACTCTGGAAAACAGTACGGAGGTTCCTCAAAAAATTAAACATAGAGCTACCCTACAACCCAGCAATTACAATAGGCATTTATCCAAACGATAAAAAAATGGTGATTTGACAGGGCACATGCACCCTGATGTTTACAGCAGTATTACCAACAATAGCCAAATTATGGAAAGAACCCAAATGTCCATCGACTAATGAATAAATAAAGAAGATGTGGTTTATATATACAATGGAATACTACTCGGCAATGAGAAAGAATGAAATCCTACCATTTGCAGCAACATGGATGGAACTGGAGGGTATTACGCTGAGTGAAATAAGTCAGTCAGAGAGACAGATATCATATGTTTTCACTCATATGTGGAACTTGAGAAACTTAACAGAAGACCATGGGGGAAGGGAAGGGGAAAAAATAGTTACAAACAGAGAGGGAGGGAGGCAAACCATAAGAGACTCTTAACTATAGAGAATTGAGGGTTGCTAGAGGGTTGGTGGGTGGGGGGATATACTAAATGGGTGTTGGGCATTAAGGAAGGCACTTGTTGGGATGAACACTGGATGTTATATGTAAGGGATAAATCACTAAATTCTACTCCTGAAACCATTATTATGCTATATATTAACTAACTTGGATTTAAATAAAATTAAAAACCAAAACCAAAACCAAAACAGCAACCCAATCCCAGGACACCTGGGTGGCTCAGTCAGTTGAGCGTCCAACTCTTGATTTCAGCTCAGGTCATGATTCCAGGTTCATGGGATTGAGCCCCACATCAGGTTCCACACTGAGTGTGGAGTCTGCTTAAGATTCTGTCTCCCTCTGCCCCCTCCCCAGCTTGCCCACACTCTCTCTTAAATAAAAATAAAAATAATAAAAATAAATAAATTAAAAAAAACAAACAACCCAATCCCAACAGTGTAATCAGAAAACACATAAAGCACTCACTTACAAAATGAATTGTTTATACTAGTATTCCTCCAAGTACCACGCATGCACACACAGGCTGGAGCTGGTCACTACAGCAATCCAGCACAAGATAAGGAGCTTGAGGCAGAATGTGAAGCAATTATGTCACCAAACACACTGTTTAGTGTAACTCGCATTTTTTATGTAGCGAAACGTTCTAAGAAGTAAATGATGCAACGTGCTGATGTCCATTCTGGTGAAAGTTTTGTATCTCAACACGCACCTGTCATTTGGGTAGCACTTGTTCACACCATAGGGCTGCTTCTAAGCCTGTAACTTTCAAACAAATAAGAATGACAAAAACTTAAAGTCCTATTTTCTAACTCTTATATCAAAGCAGATTATAAACACGTTAATACCAACACAATTTCACAGACGAACTCTATGGGATAGATTCTCATTACTAGAATTTGGTAAAAGCACTTTACTTCTAGAAACTTAATCAACTTTCAGCAGCCCAATCAATGAAGCAGTAAATTGACCAGACAGCTACAATTCTAAATTTCTTTTATGTCCCCAGGCCAGAATTGTAATCTTCAAATCCTTACCATGGAACCTATCCATTCAATCCCTTTAATTTCTTTTTGAGGTACTAAGTAACGGCAATAATGCCCTTGACATCAAAACTAAGCTACAGGAATAAGTTTAAACAGCCTCAGAGTGACTAAATATTCTCAAAATCACACACACAGGAATTTCTTTAATGGGTTTCTCACAAAATAAATGACTTAGATACCTATGTGTACATACGGTGATTTTCTTAGCTAGGAAACCACAATCAATTTAACTTACTAAACAAAACTACTTTTGTTTTGCCCTAGGAGAAATAAAGACGTGGTAGCTAAAGTAGCTTACCAGACAAGGAGCATTGACCCTACCTAAATTACAGTGTTTAAAAAAATCAAATACAATTACCATCCCATATACTTTTTCACCACCTTCTACGTGTTTGCATTAAGTGTAATTTTAAAATACATTCTCAAAGTTCTACCAAATTTTAAAATACATTCCAGCTTAGCAAATGGCTTTCACAGAAAACTGAATTTGACATGGCCAATATTACTCTGTACCGCTCTGACCCAAAGTGCAAATGGCCAACCACTGACAGACTCCCTTGACAAGCATAAACCACTTTATATCAAGCCTAATTCTTTCCTTGTTACGTGAAACATTTCTAAAATACTTTTGATAATTGTCATCAAAAGAATCATAATCTTGGAGCACCTGGGTGGCTCAGGTGGTTGAGCATCCAACTCTGGACTTCAGCTCAGGTTGCAATCTTGCAGTTCATGGGGGTGAGCCCCACACTGGGGGTCTGTGCTGACAGCATGGAGCCTGCTTGGGATTCTCTCTCCCCCATTCTCTCTGCTCCTTCCCCACTCACATGCATGCTCTCTCTCTCTCTCTCTCTCTCTCAAAATAAATAAACAAACATTAAAAAAAAAAAAAAAAAGCATCACAATCTCAGTGTATACCCTCACGGGAGTGTTCCTGAATAAACTGAGTAACAGCACTCATACATGGGTGATCCTGCTGGTGGGAAAATTCATCAGAGTCAGGGTTGGGGCCAGGCCCTTCCTACAACTTTTGCAATCCTTCTCAGATTGACACTCATGCGAGACATTATAGGCATTTCTTGGGCCTAGAAGTGCTTTCTGCTTCCTTTCTAATATTTAATGTTCTTCTTTTTACTGTACCAGCTAAACTATGGAAGTCAATCAACAAACATTATAAAACTTTCCCCCCAAATCACCAATAACTAGTGGTGGTGGGATTGCAAGGAATTTTTATTTTCCTCTTTCCTTTCTTTTCCCCTAATTTTCAACAAGGGCAGAGAAAAAAAAAACTTTAAGTTTTTCTGGATTTTTCAAATGGAACCCAGAGAGGCAAATTATTGAATTCTGGGCTTAACTTTTTTACACTAGTCATACAATGAGGCCAAAAACAACGTTCGCTAAACTCGGTGAATGATAATACAAACATGTAATAGGATGACAGTTATACAAAGATCGTGTAACATCCTTTGCACATTCTTTAAGAGGTTATATGCTCTATGTGACCAAAGTAACATGATCCTTGAAATAAATATTAATATTCTTACATGTTTTCACAATGAATTTTTCTTCTAAAAGAAACCACTGAAGTAATACAGAAACAACACACAAATGCTTTCTTCAACAAATATTTTAGAAATATATTTAATACAAAAGCCAAGGTCAAAATATCAAAAAGAGGAGTGAATCAACGGCTTTACCTCATTGTGTTTCATGTCCAACTGACTCCTAAGAGCCTTCAGTTCTTGTTCACGGATGCCCAAGCAAGTTTCAAGAGCATGTGTCTGCCCTTCCCATTCAGATTTTTTATGAGCCACCATTATGTCAATCTGTTTCATGAGCTCTTGTAGTTCTGCTTCACAGGATGTCAAAAATCCCCTGTAAATAAGATCATATGCCCATGACTTATCCTTCGCGTGTAAAAACGTAGCAGACATAAACCCACCTGAGGTGGAACAGTGTCAGTAAAGAAATTATTAGAAGCAAAGAAAAGGACTTTCGAGCTTTTCCTTTTAATGTTCATATTAAGATGATTACTTACTCCACTGCATGTTCTGTCTTCCTCTCATAGCCAACCCTAAAGCCTAAATCGTTTGTTCAAACACGAGATGATGTTTAAGTCTGGCTTGTGAGCGGGGCTTCCATGACCAACAAGTAGCTCTTCTGTAATGTTTTAGGAGAGCTATCAGGAAGAATCCAGGCGAGCTTGTCACATTCTTAGCTAACCAAAATAAAAAGCCTTGGAAGTGAGTAGGCTAGTGGGAAGGTGATAATACAATTTTAAGAGCTGTTTCAAGAAATTCATCGTTGAGCCAGGTTTATTTCAATGATTTCTTCCCGCCTTATTATTAGAAACCTCCTGCAGCCGGCCTTATTACTGTAAACTTGTTGACATCCTTCACAGTTACAGGAGGTGCCGGATATTACAGAGGCAGAAAAAGAAGTAAACATAGATAGGTGCACTGGGTTCAAACAGGTGTCCAGGAATGGCCACAGACAGCTATCATCACTAAGGCTTAAACACTTTTTTAAGCATTTGTTCTTAGTGTACAAAACTGCTGAACTTCTACGTTTGCTTCTGGGGAGGAGAAAATTTAGAGGGGGATGAAAACAAGTAGCCAGCTTCACTGGCTTCACTACTGAGATGAGGCCAACGCCCCAAAGAGAGATGCCGTCCACAAACATGACACGGATCAACTGGGCTTTTGCTCAGCACTTTTGCTTCTGTAGCCAAAGCACAAAATAGAGGGATAACTTGGATACGCTTTTTAAACTCAGTGAGGAGCTTAAGGTCAAAAGCAATCTTACCCTTCATGTCCCTGATTTTGCATTCCTTCCAACAAAGCCTCCATCGCCAAATCCCCTTTGTCTTGGCAACTGGGAAAGCAAAAACAATCAGTCAGGAGAAAATTCATTTTTCAAGTTCTAACATTCCAACTAATAAACCTAAGAATATGAAAGAAAACATACAATAACAAATAACAATGAGAAAATGCAGCCACTTCTTAGGATGGGTGTAGAAGCAGTCCAGGAATATCCCTTCAAGAAATATTAGGACCAAATACATTTCAGACTACGAGAAAATGACTTACAATGATCTGAATGCTACTGACAGTCTTCCCACATGATAGAAATCATACCTTATTGTTGTATTCCTGTGAACCAGCTCTGTGCCCCAGAAGGACACTAACAACAAAGACCCTCACAAAATGAGAGGAAGTAATCAGGGGTCACACACATCAGAGGAAAAGTATACCTTTATTTTTTTAAAAAAAGAGATATTATAAAAAGGTGATATTGGCGTACCTGGGTGGCTCAGCCAGTTAAGCATCTGACTCTCGGTTTCAGCTCAGGTCATGATCTCGGGGTTTGTGAATTTGAGCCCTGCATCAGGTACTGAGCTGACAGTACAGAGCCTGCTTGGGATTCTCCCTCTCTCTCTCTCTCCTTCCCTCTCTAGCCCTCCTTTTATGCAGGCACACTCTCTCTCTCTCAAAATAAATGAAAAGACTTAAAGAAAAAGAAACAGAGGTAAAGATCGCTGCCCTTTAAAAAAGAGAGAGACTGATACTATAAAAAGGTTAAATGCCCTGAGCTTGAACTTCTTGGTCCATCACGAGAGATCCTACCCACCCTTGAAATGGCAGGCCTGTGAGGCTTCCCAGAACACCTTCCCTTCCCTCAAAAGGCAGCCCCACGGGTCCTCCCTCCTCTGTGCTTCCCCCACTGCAAGTCCTTAAGGGCTCTTTCACAGGAGTTACACTACACAGGGAATGAGATTTTTGCACACTTTTTCCTTACTATTTAACCCTTAAGGGCAGAAAATGAATTTTATTCACCTCTGCAGCTCCAGAGCTTAGTGTAGCATTTCAGATGGCAAATGCTAGATGCTTTTGGCTGAACTTATCACAACTCTCCTCCCTTTTCCCTATCCCTCTGTGCAACCTGGTCATAGCTGGAGAACTGCAGAGGAGAGTCTAGCAGAGAAGAACGGAAGGAGACAGAACAGACTGCCATAGAAAGGTAAAGATGCACCATAAAGAAAGAAAGGTGAGAAGGACAGGGGAAAGATTACCCTTAAATTTGGAAGTGCCTGCCAATAAGAAGTACCTGTTGTAGGTTTCTTCACCTCTACAAAACTATTAACCAATGTCAAACCACTTCTCATTCCTGAGGAACTACTTTTCTTCCTTAACCCTTCAAAGGCTCAACCCTGAATTAGTCTTTACGGAATTCTCAAAGGCTGTGGTGGGAGGTTCTGCCCCTTTGTACTAACGCCTCATCTATTATAAAGACAAGAGAAGGGGATTCCTTCATTTAACACAGAATTCAGTGTTGTACTAACCACAGGTACATAATGATGAAAGAAATGGTCCTTTTCAAGGAATTAATAGTCCAGTTTGAGAAAGAAAAAATTAAACCCAAAATGATCCCCCCGTGTGACAAATGTACCGACAGAGGCGAAAACAGGGTGTCCTGGAGACACAGAGAGGAATGAAAGATTGGAAAATACAACTACTGCATGTTATTTGCATTTATTTCTAAAGTTACTAACAGGAGTATTAAACTAACTATTTGTGCACAAATATGGCAGAGAGGGTTTTTCTCCAGTTGGTTTTCCCATTATATTACACCAACATTAAATAAAATAAAAACCTAAAGAAAAAGAATGTCATGTTCTAATCCACTTTCTTTCAAACCATCATATGGTTAATTACAGTATAACTACATTCCATGTTTTATTCCCCTCTGGGGAGCTGAGAGGCAGTGCATAGTTCACATAGCACCATGTAGATGAAAACCCAAGATATAGCCCTGCTCTGTAACTAGGCAGCTTTGTGTCCTTGGACTTCAGTTTTTGCATCTGTAAAATGAGGGGGTATGAACTATCATCTCCAAGGTTTCATGGGATTCTAATAGCCCATCAAATGTGCACTGTAAGTAGCATGCTCTTGACTACCGTACACGGGTATTTATTAAATCTGTAAGAAAGAGCTATTCCTGGGGAGCCTGGGTGGCTCAGTCAGTTAAGTGTCTGACTTCAACTCAGGTCGTGATCTCACAGTTTGTGAGTTTGAGCCTCGCACTGGGGTCTGTGCTGACTGCTCAGAGCCTGGAGTCTGTTCAGATTCTGTGTTTCCCTCTCTCTACCCCTCCCCTGCTCGCTCATGGGCTCTCTCTCTTTCTCAAAACTAAACATAAAAAAATTAAAAAAAAGGAAAAGAAAGAAAGAGCTATTCCTAAGGACAGTGCTACTACAGTTATTCAAAATTATGATCAGTAAAATTATACTTTTTTAGGTCACAATTCTTAAACATTAATGTATTAGTAATACACATTTACTAATATACATTAACATTTTCTGGATATTATTAATAATTAACAATATTTATAACAGAAGGTAACAGCCATTGAATGCTCAATTGTTCTGTGTTGTATATACAGTCAAATTCATTCTTCACAACGCTCATAAAAGATACTACTACTTTGAGGAAACTGAGGCTATCTTGACTACAGTAAACTACAAATTATAGTCCTAGGATCAAACCTAGGCAGTGTGACTCCCAAGTCCCAACCAATGTGCAGTGTTTATATATTTTACAGTTTCAGATCTAAAAATACCCTCATATCTTCTTTTGCTTTAATAGTGTCTTACTGGCAATAAATGAAACCAAACGAAAAAGTCTGAATACAGGAAAAATGCAAGCTCAACACCATGGACACCAGATGGCAGTAACACAATAATGAAAATAGTCCACATCTGGGAAAACTGCCATTTCAGAAGTAAAAATGGTTTAAGACTAAAACAAAGACATTTCTGTTTTAAAAAAATGGATGATGGTGGAGTGGGGGAACCATCAACCTTCTCTGTGGAAAATAATCTTACTAGTGTGTTTCTTTACCAATACCTTCACCATCTATTTGAATAGCTGCCAAACACCATCAGTTCTCATTCCTTGGGATCAGGTAAACAGCAAGGACCCAGATTTTCTATGGACTTTTCTAATTTGAGTTTCTCATGGCTAGATCACTGATTCCTTGCTAGCCAAACTGAGCTTCATTCAACTCTAGGTACTATGTCACTTTGCTTTCTTCTTTGCCTGTGCCACGTGATAATGATATAAAGTTAGATATCCTTGGTTCATAATATTAAATACCAATTTAATTACTGTTTGATCATCTGCTACTCCTTGCCACTAACATAAAATGCTAAATGTGGTTAAATGGAAACGGTGTAGCTCTACAATGGTCATTTCTGCAGTTAGACCAAGACATCAACAGACATAAGCTATTAATGGTTAACTCTTTTTTTTTTTTTCAACGTTTTTTATTTATTTTTGGGACAGAGAGAGGCAGAGCATGAACAGGGGAGGGGCAGAGAGAGAGGGAGACACAGAATCGGAAACAGGCTCCAGGCTCCGAGCCACCAGCCCAGAGCCTGACGCGGGGCTCGAACTCCCGGACCGCGAGATCGTGACCTGGCTGAAGTCGGACGCTTAACCGACTGCGCCACCCAGGCGCCCCTGGTTAACTCTTTTTAAGTTATTAATTACAACTTTTCTTTGGAATAAAGGCTGTTTTAAAGTGGTGAAATCTAGAATAGGAGAGTTAAAGGAAATGCAGGGTGGGAAACAGAGAAAAGACACTAAAAGTCTTAGGGGAAAAAGAATCCACATAGGATAGCTAATAACAGGCACAGCTTTGAAATTCATTAGTATATTGAAATTTAAGAGCTAGAAAGGATCTGAAGGGCTCTTAACCTCTTCATTTTACAATTCAGGAAAAATATTCAGAGTATATGCCCAAGATCAAATTACTCACAAAATGGGACACAGGAAGAAAATAAAACTCCAGATAGAATTATGAATTGATATGTACTAATAAAAGGGTTATGCCTACCCATCACGTCTCATTTAAAGGAGGGTAACAATGCTCTGTCCCTTACCTGTCTTGGTGTTACTATGATTACAAAGACATATGGTTCTGTCAGATTTACTATGGCTGATAAACTGGCTGTTCCAATAAACAATCAATATAACTTATCATTCCTCAGAAAGGTTCCTACTTAAACTTAAGGGAAAAAACACAAAGTATCAAAGAAATTTTCCAAAATAAAAATGAAATTTTAAAACACTGACCAAACTATCACTCAAAGTCCAGAAAGAATAAGAAGAAAGACCGAGAAATCAGAGTAGATAAAGATACACTTGTACATAGGGAAAATGCCAATAAGCAAAGTCAAAAGATAAATAACAGTATTTGAAAGTTTTATCACAAGGGGTAAATTATCCAATATATAAAAATTTCCTAAAAGTTGAGGGGAAAAAATAATAAATAAATAAATAAATAAAAACCAGACAGGGGAAGGAATCTATAGAAAATGGGCAGAAGATATGAACAAGCAGTTCACACAAAAAGAAATGCAAATGACTTTAAACATATGAAAATATCAGCATTATTTTAAATAGCCAAGATAAGGAAGCAGCCCAAGTGTCCAACAATTGATAAAGAAGATGTTATATGTACACGCAATGGAATATTCAGCCATAAAAAATAATGAAATCTTGCTATTTGCAACAACATGGATGGAGATGGAGAGTATAATGCAAAGCAAAATAAGTCAGAGAAAGATAAATATCATATGATTTCACTCCTATGTTTCAGAAATAAAACAAATGAGCATAGGGATGAGAGAGACAGAGAGAGAGAGAGAGAGAGAGAGAGATAACAAGAAACACTCTTAACTATACAGAACAAACTGATGGTTACCAGAGGGGACATGGGTGGAGGGATGGGTGAAATAGGTGATGGGGATTAAGGAGGGCACTTGCTGTGATGAGCACCAGGTGTTGTATGGAAGTACCGATCACTAAGGTGTACACCTGAAATTAATGTTAACACTGTATGCTAACTGAAATGAAAATAAAAACTTAATTAAGTTAAAACAAAACATGAAAAGATGTCTCACAAGTAAGAGAAATACAAATTTAAAATACAGGAAGTTATATTTAGATTAACAAAAGCTCAAACGTTTAACAATATACTCTGATATGGCTATGGAAAAACAGGCACTCACATACATGGTAGGCAAATTTGGAACACAGAATGGTATAATTTCTGTAGAGATTTTGGCAATACCTAGCAACTGAGAAATATGCGTTTACCCTTTGACCCAACAATGCCACTTCTAGGAAACTATCCCAAAGACACATTGGCAAAAATACAAAGTCACACATGCACAAGGACACACGGTGCAGCACAATGTGCAATAGTAGGACATAGCACAAAAGCCTATCGAGAGAGAGACTAGTTGAATATTCATTCACCAATGGAATGTTATGAAGCTGTCAAAAGGGATAACATACTCCTATGGAAGGATCTACAAGGCATATATTACCAGATGGGGAAAGCAAGTAGATAATGCATTTGTTTTTATCAAAGGATAAATCCAAAGCCAGTAAACATGATACCTATAACAAAGGGAAACAGGGTGGAGAAAAGAGGAATGAAAGCTAAACTTGTCTGGATATCTGTGTTTCACAGGTACTTGTTTTGAGAACTAGCTAATTTGTTACATATATAAAAAAATCCAAATTAAAAAAGGAATATTAAAAATTGGAAACAAAATGAAACAAGTATCAACTAGATATCAAGTTGGCAAACAAACCATATAGCAAATTGTTTCATATGCCTTTAAAATGCAAGTTTTACTGTACATAGCCCAAGCGGGATATATATTAAAGATAAAAAAGAACTGCAAAGAAATCCTAAACACTATTAGGAATCATATGGTTAATAATAAAATTGGTATCATTAACTTAAAACCAATATGTAGAATATAGGATAAAGAAAAAAAGTAATTATGTTAACCTAATGTGGTTTCTCAGCAAGACAAAAAGACACACATATAAGAACAAATACAAAAAAACCCTAAAATGTAAATAATCAGTGTGAATTCTGTATATTTGTTTTAAAAAATGTATTTCTGGGGTGCCTGGGTGCTCAGTCATTTAAGCATCTGACTTCAGCTCAGGTCATGATCTCACAGTTCGTGAGTTTGAGCCCCGCATCGGGCTCTGTGCTGACAGCTCAGAGCCTGGAGCCTCCTTCAGATTCTCCCTCTCTCTCTGCCCCTCTTTCACGTGTGTGTGCGTGCGCACGCACACACACACACGCGCACATGCTCTCCCTCTCTCAAAAATTCATATTTAAAAAATAATAAATGATAATAAGTGTATTTTCTAACTCTGGCCATCGTAAATCCTAGAGCCATTGACCAAACTAGCAACAAGAGCACCCAGGCTGTGGTCTCTAAATACCATCTTCCACTCAAAGGAACCAGGTCTTTTTGGTGGCCATTAATGTATAAATGAGAGAGGAACATGCTTTTACCAGAAAAAAGGGAATTATCAAAGGCTACTAGCCATATCAAGGTGGACAGGAGCCAACTTAAAGGAGATGCCACTACCCAAAGGTAGGAAAATTTGGGTATTAAAAAACAAAAAACAAAATTGCAGTAAGTTGAAACAGTTTAAATATATTCAAGTCCATGATGATTTTTTTTAAAAATGCAAAAACCCTCATGGTTACCTTTGGAGGTTGCTAGGCCACCAACTCATTACTGTAGTCTGAAAATAGAGGGAAAGAATTAAGCATTTTTCTTGCCTTTCCTGTACAAACTACATTTCAAATAGCTGATGGTAGTCAAATGGCTGGTGGGGGAGAGTTGTTCTTCATAAAAGATTTCCAGCTAATAAACACTGAAGGAATGAGAGAATTAGAATATCAGCATTCTGCAATCCCTAATGCAATAATGGATACAGGCAATCTAGATCCATGAAAAGATTTCCCCATTAAGTGAAAAGCTCATAGGGAATTTCACGATGGATGGATTGGGCTAACAATACCTGAACGCATTACACTGCTCAATCTTAACACGAGAGAGACAACTCAGGCATTTCATGCCTCTCTGATAATTAATGCAATAGATTGTCTACTGCACCACCTAGGAAATCTTCTTACCCCCACCACCCTGACCCCCCCCCAAAAAAAATTGAGGTTGAATCTAATCTTCTAGTGTTATTCAACAGAATTTTCTGTGATTATTGAAATATTTTATGTTTACACCATTCCAAGGTTAGCCACCAGGCACTTGTGACTATTGGGCATTTAAAATGTGGATAATGAAACTAGGGAACTGAATTTTTAATTTGATTTCATTTTAATTAATTTAACTACCTGGCTGGTGGCTACTATACTGGACCATGCGATTCTAAATCTAACTACTGGTTTAAAGGAAATAAAGGGATGTACATGTTAAAGGATGCCATGCGGATACAATCAGTTAACTCTAGACTATTATGGGGAGAAAGGGACATGAGGGAACTGCTCTATTAAAAAAGATTTAAATGATGTATCAACCAAATGCAACATGTGGATCTCTATGAGATTTTGATCCAAACAAACTAACTGTAAACAGTCATTTAAGGGACAGTTGGAAAAAACAACCCAAACTGAATATTGACATCGTGGTACTTTTATAAATTTCCACAGGTATGATGACACTATTGTGGTTTTATAAAACCAAAAAAGCAAATTTAACTTTCAGAGGGAAAAAAAAAAAAACTAACATAAAAATAAATTCGATCCCTGCAACCACTGTTCATGTTGGCTGCAGATGAATTTCAAATCAAGTTGACTTTTTTTTTTTTTAAGTAGCGATCTCTAATAGAGTGGATTACTGATGCTGTCTCAACTGGCCACCACTACTACATAAATGAAAATGGGAAGGACAAAGCAAAAGTCCACCTTCTAATGGGAGAAAAATGGCCTCAGTACAATTAAGATACATTTATTACAAATAATTTGTAAAACCTGAATCTACATACATTTTTAAAGGACGATGTGTCTAAATGTTTATAAATCTCTACTCATTTCACTTTAATTTTTTTCTAACCCATTTTAATTTCATTTTTACTCTACTGATCACTGATAATGATATAAAGGGTAAGAAGCTGATACAAATCTAAAGGCGGTACTGCATTTCAAATAAGAGAATACACTTTATTAAACTACAGCTGTAAGTTTAAATATAAATATCTGAAAGTTACATGTAGTTGATGATCCTTACTAGGACTTCCTCTCCATAGCTATAAAATGAAATGCAAGCATGTGGGTAACTATAACAGCAGTGCACCTACCCTACAGTACTGCTTTATTAAAGGAATAAAATAACTTAATGAATCTGATGTAAGGCTCAACGAAAACTACTTTGTGGAAATAAGTGCACTCTAACTATAAATGAAGATTAGTCACTACCAGCAGACTCGTTTTTACTCTCTGATGTTGTAAGGGACGTAAAAAAAAAAACCATTGAGCTTGCATTTCCTGTCTTCAAGTATCTTCAAGATTGAAGTACTCCTAAGGAACTGTCCCTTTTAAACCCTCACTCTAAGATATGATTATTTCCCACCCCTGATTTGTTTGGAGCAATCTGTAACTTCAGTCCTTCACGATTTCTGTCACATTTCCGTACCTCCTGTGCTGACATTAACTTACTTCAAAAACTGCTTAAGTTCCCCCCCCCCCCCCAATCAGAGAACCGGCATCAGGTGCCGTCAAGGGCCTGTCACAACAATGCTGTGAAGCTAACCAGGTACAGCAGCCTAGGCGGGAGGGCTTTGCCGGCGGTTCCTCCGGCTGGCTCCGCCACGGAAGACGAGGGCTCGGCGGCAGCTCGGCCCCCCCCCCCGGCCGCCCTCCCGCCGGCCCGGCCTCGGGGGAGGGGCTGACAACCTGGCTGGCCCGGACGGTGTGCCGGGCAGGGCCATATTCGCCTTCGCGGGTCCGCACAGCACACGAAGCGAGGCGGACGGGCGGGGCGCCGCAGCGGACCCCGGCCGGCGAAGGTGGGGCTGGTGGCCTGCGGGCTGCTGCGGAGGCCAGCCCCGGGCCATACGGCTGGGCAGCCCGCGGCGCCACCACAGCCAGGGCTGCCTCCGGGCTAGGGCACGCCCGCCCCTCGCCCGTCGTACAAGCGCACAAGCAGTTACCGGGCCGCCGCGAGCGCGCCCCCGAGCCTTCCCGCCGTTACCTCCGGCCGGGGGCGCGCACGCGCGTCTCCGCCGACCCGACGTCCAGCCTCCGCTGTCTCCACGTTCGTCCCGCCCACTGCCCGCTCGCTTTTGAATCGAAGGTGCGTCCTCCCAGACCTCCCCTCCGCGCAAACAAATGGGCTCACCCACATCCGGGAGTCGGAGCGAAAAAGGCTTGGGTCACGTGATGCTGAGGGTGGGGTCTGGTAGAAGCGGGTGCGGCGCTGGGTCCCGCGAGGGTAAGACTTTCTTGCGCCCCTAGTCTGCAGGGACGCCGACGCGTTGCTTCCTCAGCGTCGCCCTTTCCCCATTCCCGTGGGTGGAGGCCGATGGCTTCACTTCATCCTCACAATCACTTTCCCCGGTGCACGCCGTGGGCGGGTGGAAAGGCACTTCCGTGGCGGTTCTGGGCCTCCCCCGCTTCCACATTTGGTGTATCCATCTTGGAGCCGGAAGCCGGGACTGTTGAGCCGCCCCACGCTTCTTACGGATGGTGGTGGCCTGCGAGGGTCATTTCTAGTAAGGGCGAAAAGGCCGTCCCACTTAGATCTTGTTAATTACTTGTTCCCAGAGCGATGAAGTGCAATGATGAGATAAAACGTGCCCCTGCTCCGGGGATCGGACGCACCGAGGGTCTGGGAAAACCATGTAATGAGCAGTGTGACAAGCTCCTGCGGGACACGACCTGGGAGCCAAGTTTTTTAGACTGACTAGGGGTTAGCTGGAAACAAAGGGATTCTAAAGAGCGTTCCAGGCATTGGGACTGTTAAATGTGTAAGAAAAGTTTGCTCAGGAAGGTAGTAGTGGTTGATTCTGTCGAGTGTGGCAAATGCTTGGGACAGTGGGCCTTGTGTGGGACATTGCGTATCTACGATGCTTTCCACTCTTCCAGCCCCTGAAGAGTGAAGGCACATTAGCGTCTGACTCTGGAAATGGGATGTTGACCAGATGAGCTGATCCCAGTGTTAAGTTTGGAAGGAAAAGTAGGCGTTAGTGATGGGGGAAAAAAGGCTCTTACGTGCCAAGTCTGGAAAGTGTGGCAGGGTTAGTGGTGTTTCCAAGAGGGACGGCTAAAAAAAGATTGAGGCGAAATTTGGGAAAGATGTGCTGAGTCTTGCTGCAAAATTTACACATATTAATTGGAGACAAGGATACCTGGCAAACTGTTGGAAAGACTACCTAACCTGTTAGGTGGATCCTAAGGACAAGAAGGAAACGTTCAAGGGCAGAATGCCTGCTAAAGGTATAGTGATTTGAAAAACACTTCACAGAAAGTCACACAATCAATGTGTGACTGGGAAAATTAACTAGTTCTGATCAACTAGAGAAATGAGGGTATCCCAGGGGACAGCAGCAAGGGCAAAGGAATGGCAGCAGGAAAAGGGGCTCTTACAGGACAGGGATTCCAAAAATATAACTGGAACTGTATGTAAATTTCCTAAAGTCAATATCCTTAGACTTGCTTTGAGTTATCTACTGGGTAGTACTGAATTAATTCTTGAGTGAAACATCAAGGCTTCATCTGTTTCACTGAAGACAGAACTAGCTGGATACCTTTTGGCTTCAGTTTTGCCTGGATCTTTACCATGAGGTCAAAAACGCTTATCCCACCCAACTTGTGTAATTACTACCTAGGCATTAGGGCTATCTTGCAATCATGCTGTTGGGGACAAGCACAGACCTGTCTGGAGGAGTTGGAGTCCACCCCGAAAGATTGTTCCTTGTGTGAATGTTCATAGCCTCAGAAACTAGGAGTGACTGGAAGTGCCTTTGGTGCCATTGGCTTCCAGGCCATCAGGATGGCTACTTTGTGGCAGGAAGCACAGTAGGGTGATAACCCATAATGAAGAAGCAGAGCCCAAACTTGGAAACAGGGAAACCAGAGGTTTTCTCCATGCTGGCTGCAGCTGTTTAGGAGAAAAATGGAGAATCAGCTATGGCCAAGGAGCTAAGTAACATCTTGACCACTTGGTCCAGGCATTGAAGGGAGTACAGCATTAAAAAATCAGGAAGGAACCCCAAAGGAAAGCAGAAATGGGCAGCATGGGGTCCTGCTACTCTTGTTCACCTGGTGGTGCTCCTTTCAGAACTGTGGTTGGGCACTGTTTTAAGAAGGGAGGCAGTTTTCCTTTACAAACTCAGCTGAGGATTTCTGTCAGATCTGTAGTTGGTTCCTTGGTGTGGCCCAGTTCAGTATCTCAGCGTGTTCATTTAGCTCCTGTGCCTAAGGATGCTAATATTAGAGCCAAGGCAGGTGGAGACTTGTAGAAATATTTCAGGAAAAGGCTAAAGGGGACAGAGAGGGGATTTGGTTATGAATCAGGGATTCATCAAAGGCATCCCGAACAGGGAAAGGTGAACATGCATATTAGGAGAGAAAAGCTACATTCTAGATATACCGTGGCCTTGCACACAAGGTCACACTGTCACACTGGTCTGTCAACTGAGCTATATCTGATTTCTGTCCTATATATGCTATAAAGCATCCTTCAGCAGCGGGGAGGGCTGGGAGCGGGAGGCAGAACGGAGAGACTGTGATCTTATAAATAAGTTGTCACCTGACCCAAATGAGAAGATGAGTCTTTCCCATTTCCCAGGGTGATGTTACACCAAAAGACACAGCCAGGCTAAAAAGCCTGGGGAGTCCTAGTGCTAGATTATATCATCCCTTCAGCCTTCATGTTTAAGAAGTCACCTCTTTGGCTTATAGATCTGACAAGATCAAAGCTGCAGGAGAATGGACAGTGAGGTACAGAGAGATGGAAGGATCTTGGATTTGATTGACGATGCCTGGCGAGAAGACAAGCTGCCGTATGAGGATGTTGCAATACCACTGGTAGGCTATAATTTGTGCCAGCGATGGTGGCTTAGACGTATGATCTGGAGTGTGCTAGTAGATGTAGGATATCAATGGACAAATAAAACAGTAGGGCAAAGAAATGAAAGCTGTGGACTCCTCTAACTCTAGAAGACCCTGGATAGCTTGACCTTTTTATTTGTAGAGAAATGTGGTTCAGAGAGCTGATATGAGGAGTTCAGTTAGGGGTCACACCAGGACTGGAACCCAAGCCTTCTGAACCACATTCTGTCCACTGCACCAAAGCTAGTAAACCAGATAATGAGACCTTAATGCACAAGATGGAGTGGAACACGAAGCAGTGGCATTTACTCTGTATTTCCTACTTGTCTACCTGTGGTTGATCGATTGACATCTTTAGAGACACACTCTTGAAATACACACCTATCCTAGGTTTCCTGGAAAATGTTTGAAAGACACCTGGCTTTTTTGCATTTAGACCAAAAGGGCCCTGCGATACTCTTTTCTTTCCTGATCTCTGGAGAACTGTCCTGCAAGGAGTTTGTTGAACCTCATGTAATAATAAATGATCTAAAAGTTTTTGCGTTTGTAAGGGCACCTGCATGGCTCAGTTGATTAAGCGTCCGACTCTTGATTTTGGTTCAGGTCATGAGCTCACAGTTCATAGAATCAAGTCCCATGTTGGGATTCTCTCTCTCTCCCTTGCACTCTGCCCCTCCCCCACTCACAAGCACTCTCTTGCTCTCAAATAAACATTTTTAAAAAATAAAACATAAAAGTTTTGCATTTATAAATGTTTATTTAAAATCCTATGTATGTCATAGAGGCCTAACAAAAAACAAAGAGAACAGGCTCTGGGAACTTTTTCTGTAGAGCACGCCAAGTGCCTTGAGAGGAGCTGTTAATGAAATACAGCTTACAAGTAGACTGCTACTGCTGTTGACCAACAAATAAACCTAAGCCCACCTACATTTTCATTTAAGAGATGATAATATGTTCAATGAATAATACACATATTAAATAATAAGTCACAGCTTAGTTCAAGTTTAGAAAAATAGTCAAAAGAGAGTGCATAATGAGAATTATAGCTGTCACTTACTCAATACCAGTTTTATGCCTTGGACCGAGGTTGAGATTTCATGTATGTTATCTCTAACCCTTGAAACACCCTTGCAAGAGTAGTAGTGTTATCCCTATTTTACAGTAAGGAAATAGGATCAGAGAGGGGAACTTGTCCAAAGCCCGACAGCTGGTAAGTTGGGACTTCCTACCTAGGTCTGTGTGAAGGCTGCAGATCCTGTCTTATAAACTTTTGTTTTTTCATTCGACAAGCATTTTTTTGAAGCCTACTGTATGCCATAAGACTATGTGAACGTCAGATATAGTTCTTGCCCCTGGGGTGCTAGAGAGGCAACATACATAAATAATTACAGTAAGTGTTATAAATGGGTTGTAAACAGCTACATAGGATAGGAAGTGGCTGATTGCCCATTCGGCATCAGGAAGGGCTTTAGAGAGAATATAATATTTAGGCTAGTCATAAGGGAGGGCCAGAAATTTAGTGGGGATAGACAAGGGCACTCCAACAGAGGGGACAGAAGTTCACAGGCTCAGAGTTTTGAAGGCTTGAGATGGTAAGACATTCACTGTGGATGGAGAAAATATTTGTCATCTAAGGTAGGCAGAAAAGATGAGCTTGGACCAGATTTTGAGAGGAGTATTTGATGCGATGCTTCAACCTCATTCTGAGGTTGAGTGGTCTTCAAAATAGAAATCTGCCATGCTCAAATTTGAGTTTTGGAAAATCAGTTCAGCAGTGTTGTTAGAGGATGTGTGACATGGAGAAGAGGGCAAATGACTGGGCAGAGGGACCAGTAAGGAAGTGATTGCAGTAGTGTATCAGCAGGGGAGGAGGGCCTGAACAAAGGCACGACACAGGAGGGGAGCTGGTTAATTCTGGACAGGCTCATGGCAGGATTTGGGGACCACTGCTGTGGAAGGGGTTGAGGGAGAGAAATTTCCATGCTAACATCCAGGCTGTAGCCTAGCCTGTTTGCGAATCTGTGTCTTTTCCTGTGTCTTGTGATTCTGAGGCAATGTGTGTACTGGTTAGCTTTTCTTGCTGCCTAACAAATCTCCCCCAAACAGAGTGGCTTGAAACAATAGCCGTTTATCTCATGATTTTGTGGCTGGGCTCAGAGGGTCTTCCAGTCCTTGCCAGCTTGATCCCTGCTGGATCTGCTTGTGCTCTGCAGTCAGCCAGCAGGCCAGCTGGAGGCTGGGTTATCGGGAGACTTGTCACATAATCTGGTAGGTAGCAGGTCGTCAGCTGGGATGGCAAGGTGCTTAGGCCCAAGTCTCATTATCCAGCAGACTAGCCTAGACTGCACATGGCTGTCTCGGGGTTCCAAAAGCAGCAGGAGACCAACAGTGAGACTGCCTGGAGCTCAGGCTGACAGCGAGCCCACTGACACTGCAGCTGCTCTGTGTTAGCCAAAGTAAGGCACTTGGCCAGTCCCAATCTGAAACCGGGGGAAGAGGACTCTGCCTTTTCATAGGAGTAGCTGCCAAGAATCGAGGCCATTTTGCAGTATACCATATAATTGATGGTTGGGTTTATGATACCTCAGGATACTGTGCATTTGTTTTCCAAGCACATACGCTTTTTTTTTTTTTTAACCTTGGCATTCATTGCAAGAGACAGTAGTGACCAAATGAAAGACACTTTTTCAGAACATATACCACGGATAAGGTGAAATTAAGTAAAGTTGCTTGTCTGCCAATCACATAATTCATTAGCAAAGGACTTGTTTATGCTTTGTCAGCTATAATTAATTATTGAAAACAAACTTTCTCTTTAAGTTTGAATGTATCATTGTGTTACAGTAAATGATAATTCTTTGCAGTTTGTACAGATGTGTTTGAATCTCAGTATTATGTTGTATGTTGTAAAACAAGATGTATGTGGTTCAGATAATACTCGTACAAACTGCAAGTAAATCATGTTATATATATTGAATTATTTTATTTTATTTTTACAAATTTTTAAAAATGTTTTTATTTATTTTTGAGACAGAGAGAGACACAGAGCATGAGCAGGGGAGGGGCAGAGAGAGGGGGAGACACAGAATCTGAAGCAGGTTCCAGGCTCTGAGCTGTCAGCACAGAGCCCGACGCAGGGCTCAAACTCATGGATGGTGAGACCATGACCTGAGCTGGTTGGGTGCTCAACCGACTGAGCCACCCAGGGGCCCCACTATTTTGAATAATTTTAAAGGATAAAAACATTACTATATTCATATACTGCAAAGTGGAATTCAGTGGGAAATCCTAAGTCTCAGTATTGGGTAACACTTTGCTGCCCCCCCTCAAAAGGTGTAAATTCAGGTAATTAAAAAGACATATATTGGGGCGCCTGGGCAGTCGGTTGAGCGTCCGACTTCAGCCAGGTCACGATCTCACGGTCCGTGAGTTCGAGCCCCGCGTCGGGCTCTGGGCTGATGGCTCGGAGCCTGGAGCCTGTTTCCAGTTCTGTGTCTCCCTCTCTCTCTGCCCCTCGCCCGTTCATGCTCTGTCTCTCTCTGTCCCAAAAATAAATAAACGTTGGAAAAAAAAAAAAAAAGACATATATTGGTGTCAGTGAACTCTGGTACAAAGCAAAATCCTGGTAGTAATAAATTTAAATTTAAATTTAAACTACAAGGAAACTATCAAAAGTTCTCAACACATACAAAAATATGGCTAAATAACAATGTGAGGTGATGGATGTGTTAACTAACCTTATTGCAATAATCATTTCATAATACATACATGTATCAAATCATCATGTCATATACCTCAAACTTATACAGTGTTACATGTAAATTAAATCTCATGCTGAAAAATCTATATGTCAGATTCTGTACTAAGTGTGGCCCATGATTTACCATTCTAAGAAAATTGCTGGCCGGATATGAACTGGTCATTTGCAGGATTTATGTTGCTATGCTCCATCACTAGAGGGAAGTCTCACCTATCATGTTACATTTTCAGTGCTTGCCACTTAATAATAATATGAGCATGTTGGGGACAGGATAGTTTGTTTTGTTTTATCTTTAATACATTTCTTGTGCTTAAGGAATATTCCAGCAAATGTGGTATTCTATTAAAGCAGCCTCCCCAGAAAAGAGTCCGTAGGGGGTCTTTTCAGTGATCCTAGCCACTAGTAATAACAGCAGCTATTTCTTGAGCATTGGATGGCCCCCACAGTGGTGAGCACTTGATCTCATTTACTTGATCTCATTTGGTCTTCATAGCTATCCTATGAGGTGATGGCTCCTTTTTCCTCCCATTGCCAAAGAGAAAACAAAGGCTCCAGGAGTTTGAATACCTTGCCCAGGTAACCCAGCAAAGGGTGGAATTGTGGGCTTGGATCCCAGTGGCTTCCAAAAGCCTGTGCTCTCATCCTTCTGCCACCACTGCCTCTTGCACAGGCGTCAGAGTCGTGGTGCTGCCGTTCCCTGCTACAGACATCAGGGCACATGTGAGCGATACATGTGATATTTCCTCACGTTTTTTTATCCTAGTTCTTTCTTTACGATACATTTCTGTCAATTATGCTGCCTGTTTCTAAGAATGCACAGGTTTTAATTCTAAGTACTCTTGAGTTTTAAGGGGCTTATTAATGCAGAATATACCAGCGTTCTGAATGTCCATTGTACCATTTCAGAATGAGCTTCCTGAACCTGAACAGGACAACGGTGGCACCACAGAATCTGTTAAAGAGCAAGAAATGAAGTGGACCGACTTGGCCTTACAGTACCTCCATGAGAACGTTCCCCCTGTAGGAAACTAACACCTGGCTCCCTTTTCATGGATGGATTTTTTTTAGAATACATAGGGGCACTAAGGTAGCTCAGCGGTTAAACATCCAACTCTTGATTTCAGCTTAGGTCATGATCTCACCATTTTTGAGATAGAGCTTTGTATCGGACTCCATGCTAACGGTGTGGAGTCTGCTTGGGATTCTCTCCCTCTCTCTCTGCCTCTTCCCCAGGTGCACACATGCACGCGCACTCTCTCTCTAAAATAAATAAAAATTAAAAAAATTAAAAACTACATATTTTCTTTCATTCTCCTAATTCAGATTTTGAAGTGATAAAGCTACACTCAAAAATGTACACCCACTTAGTTTGTGGAAGCAAAGTGCAATGTGAAAATACTTAACAGAATGAGAAACAGATTTCTCAGGAATGCAGAATATTTGGCCCTTGAACCGAAAGTTCTTCATTCACTAGCTTGTGTTTGAATGTAAGTGGTTCAACATTTGCCTTTAACTCTGATTTTGCTCTACTCAGAGTTTAACACATGCCAACTACTTACACGTGTCCTGTGACACAGGTGATTAAAAACACAAGAGGGATGGGCAAAGACAGGAAGCCAGACGTAAGGAGAGTGTTAACTTGTCCTGTGCCTCCCTCTGAGAGGCAGTCTGAGCAATGGCCTGTAGCACCTGCAGGTGGAACGCATGTCTAGATGATCCTATTGGCTGATTGGTGGGATTCCTAAGATTCCCCATGGCATTTTCAAACTTTGGGTAAGTTTATAGATTAAAGGTTATCTGGCAGGTATCTCTGCTCTCCCTACTAGTTAACTTGGTGCCACTGGAAAGGACCTTTGGCAAACCGGACCACTAGTGTTACCCAGTAACAAGATTTCGTATTTTCTAAGAGTCCTTTCAGATACAATGGAAACACCACAAAGTCCATGTTCAGCTACACTTTTGTATAAGAACCCGTGTTGTGAAAAACATATCCATGGACATTTATCTCCTGTCATTATGCTTCTGTTGAGTGGTGTTTCTTATTTTCTTACCCAGGTTGTGAACTGTAGAAAGAGCCCCTGGCTTATATTTCTGTATCCCTCTTTCAAAAACTAGAAACACTAGGGGTGCTTGGGTGGCCCACTTGGTTAAGCGTCCAACTTTGGCACAGGTCATGATCTCACAGTTCATGGGTTCAAGCCCCACACTGGGCTCTGTGCTGATGGCTTAGAGCCAGAGCCTGCTTTGGATTCTATGTGTCTCTGTCTGCCACTCACCCACTTACACTCTGTCTCTTAAAAACAAATAAATGTTTAAAAAAAAGTCTCTCATCTTTTTTTATGGGGTCTTTCTGTTTACCTAGCTTTTAGGAAGAAATATGTCAGAAATGGCTCTAGGGTTTCCATCAGAAACAGTTGTAGCAACCCTCCTGTAATCCAAATACATCCAGGCTAATTCCCTGTGCATCAGTGTCTTGCCTAGAAGTCTTTCATCTCAGAATAAAGACCCCAAGTCATCGGTCGTCAATAATGAAAGACAACCCAATAGAAAAGAGAATTATAATGTTTAGAAAAAAATTATACTAAGAGAAAAGTTTTTCAAAAACTTGGAAGTACGTAGACTGCCACAGTTCTTCCAGATTCTAATTAAAAGGGTTATACTATAACTCTACTTGAGGTATGTGATACCAAAGACACTGCCATCTAGGAACCCCGCGGATGTTCATAGGAATCCAGCTTTTCCCGGGACTGCTGGTAGGCCAGTAAAACAAGAAAGCTGTCTTGATTTCCATTGAATCAGATTGTGATGCCTGTAAAATAGAGAGCTGTTGATTTATCTGCTTGACCTCTACCCTCACCTGAGAGCTGTCTGCCAAGTTTGATCTGTGATGTGGTGCCAGAACTATGGGTCATTGTGTGGAGTTAGGTGACCAATCCAGAGCCCATCGGATTGTCACCTGCGGCTCTGGAATCTGCCTATCTAGGACTGGCTTGAGGAAGATGGCCACAAGAGATGCTAGGTGGCTGCTGTAGGTTGGCTTTTCAAGCAAATGTACCAGAACCCCTGAACAGGAAAGTCTGGGAGTGCCTGGGTGGCTCAGTTGGTTAAGCTCAGGTCATGATCTCCCAGTCCGTGAGTTCAAGCCCCCACTGGACTCTACTGACAGCTCAGAGCCCGCAGCCTGCTTCGGATTCTGTGTCTCCCTCTCTCTCTGCCCCTCCCCTGCTCATGCTCTGTCTCTGCCTCTCAAAAATAATAAATAAGCATTAAAAAATTAAAAAAAAAAAGGGAAAGTCTGCAGAGCAAGGCCTGAGAGGCTATGTTCGTGTGGCTTTCCAGTTCAAATCAGTGCATTGCTCTCTTCTGTAAAAGGGACCTCACGTGGCTCCTGCCTTTTTTAGTGGGGGAAACAAGCATTAAACCAAGAGTTATACAAATCTATGCTTTTAAATTGTGACATGCTAGGAAGGGAGAAAAGGATGTCACTTAGGCTGGGTACCTAGAAGCAAAGCCTGAGGCACAGTTTCTTGTGTAGGGGATCTACTGAGGTGGTGATATCAGGAGGGGCTCGAGAGGGAAACAGGATAGAGCAGAGGAAAAAACTGAGCAAAGATATAGCCTCACGCTTCAGTCTAGCCTCAGCCAGGTTGCACAGGTGCTATGCAATGTGATGTCACCAAGAGTTTTCCCACTTTGAGGCAAGGGGCTGGGCCTTTGTATTCAATGGGCAGTGTGCAGTCATTGGTCTTGCCCCTCCCACCATCCCCCAGGGAGGGCATAACCCAAGCGTTGCTGGGGGCGAGGCTCTCCAGAGTACATGCCGCCATGAGCTCTTGGCATCCAACACAGAGCAAATAGTCAGAGAATGGGTGCACAGACAGACCAGGGAAAGGGGATCTGGGCCCCAATAGCAACTACTACAGGGTATAGAGAGTGGGACTGGGGGGACCTGACTTAGATTAGATAATCACGGCGTGACATTGTGACAAGTAGCTTTTATAGCATGTAGCTTCAAATATTAATTTTGTTTATGAATTTTTCCTACTCCAAGTAAGTGTTTGCGCTTGCTGTTTCAAACAGAGGACAGGTGTGTTCAAAAACAACCCTACCCCTAGTTTTGGATGCAGGGGAGAGGGGGAGGAGGAGCCTCTCAAGAGTAGTGGAGGAAGGCTGTGCCCCAGTCATTGGTTGGACCCAGTGAGATGAACTTCAGAGGTTCATTGTTTTGAGGTGTCTTCCAGCCTAGGCAAAACCCCAAGCACTGAAGCCACCTCCTTCCAGGGCCCCTCAGAATTGGCTATGAGGATAGCAACAGTGACCCAGATGGGCTTCAGAGTAGAGGTCCTCACCCACTTTTGAGGCCATTCATGAACATCCCAAATGCTTGTGAGACCTTAAAAGGAAGAAAGGACACCCTAGTGACCACAGATATAATTTCTGCTGTAGCACAGCAGAATGAGACCAAAAAGACTCAATTTGCTCTGGAGAAAATAAGAAAGTGTGCAATTAATGTACCCACCTTGAGTTTAGAGACAAGACCTGAAGGGTGAGAAAGAGTAGGACGGGGGGTGGAATTTGAGGGATGAGGAGCTATGGCAGGGAGAGTGAATTGCATAAAGCCCAAAGGTGAGACTGGCATTACAATCAAGGCTGGCAGATACAGAGAAAGACAGATACCATATGTTTTCACTCTTATGTGGATCCTGAGAAACTTAACAGAAACCTATGGGGGAGGGGAAGAAAAAAAAAAAAGAGGTTAGAGTGGGAGAGAGCCAAAGCATAAGAGACTCTTAAAAACTGAGAACAAACTGAGGGTTGATGGGGGGTGGGAGGGAGGGGAGGGTGGGTGATGGGTATTGAGGAGGGCACCTTTTGGGATGAGCACTGGGTGTTGTATGGAAACCAATTTGACAATAAATTCCATATATTGAAAACAAAAAACAAAACAAAACAAAACAAAAAAACACTCAAGGCTGGCAGGTAAGCTGGGGGGAGGGCTGGGAGAGCGGCCTCAATCAGATCTTATTTTGTCAAATAGAAGTTACTCTAGGTTTGACCCTCAACAAAGTAGGGATAGACGGAACATACCTCAACATCATAAAGGCCATATACGAAAGACCCACAGCTGATATCATTCTCAATAGGGAAAAACTGAGAGCCTTTCCCCTACAGGCAGGAACAAGACAGGGAAGGCCACTCTCACCGTTACTATTTAACACAGTACTGGAAGTCTTAGCCTTAGCAATCAGACAACACAAAGAAATAAAAGACATCCTAATTGGCAAACGTTCACTATTTGCCAATTTCAGGAGAAAACCTGAAAGACTCCACCAAAAAATTGCTAGAATACAGGAATTCAGCAAAACTGAGGATACAAAATCAGCACAGAAATCTGTTGCATTTCTATATACTAAAAACAAATCAGCAGAAAAAGAAATCAAGGAATTGACCCGATTTACAATTTTACCAAAAACAATAAAATACCTAGGAATAAACCTAACCAAAGCAGTAAAAGATCTGTACCCTGAACACTATAGGAAAATTATGAAAGAAATTGAAGAAGACACAAAAAAATGGAAAAGCACTCCAGGCTCATGGATTGGAAGAACAAACATTGTTAAAATGTCTGTCCTACCAAAAGCAATCTACACATTTAATGCAATCCCCATCAAAATACCACCAGCATTTTTCACAGAGCTAAAACAAACAACCCTAACATTTGTAATGGACCAGAAAAGACCCCAAATAGTCAAAGCAATCCTGAAAAAGGAAACCAAAACTGGAGGCATCACAATTCCAGGTTTCAAACTACATTATAAAGCTTTAGTGATCAAGACAGTATGGCATTGGCATAAAAACAGACACATAGATCAATGGAACAGAATAGAAAACCCAGAAATGGACCCACAACTATATGGTCAACTAGTCTTTGACAAAGCAGGAAAGAATATCCAATGGAAAAAAGAAAGTCTCTTTCTTTGCTCTTCTGCATGTTGCTGGGAACACTGGACAGCAACATGCAGAAGAATGAAACTAGGCCAATTTCTTATGCCATACACAATAATAAATTCAAAATGGATGAAAGACCTAAATGTGAAACAGGAAACCATGAAAATCTTAGAGAACACAGGCAGCAACCTCTTTGACCTCGACCGCAGCAACTTGTTACTACACGTCTCCGGAGGCAAGGGAAACAAATCTAAAAATGAACTATTGAGACCTCATCAAGATAAAAAGCTTTTGCACAGCAAAGGAAACAATAAAACTAAAAGGCAACTGACAGAATGGGAGAATAGTTTCCAAATGATATATCTGATAAAGGGTTAATATCCAAAATCTATAAAGAACTTATCAAACTCAACAGCCAAAAACCAAATAATCCAGTCAAGAAATGGGCAGAAGACATGAATAGACAGACACTTTTCCAAAGAAGACATCCAGATGGCAAACAGACACATGAAAAGATACTCAACATTACTCATCATCAGGAAAATACAAATCAAAACCACAATGAGATACCACCTCACACCTGTAAGAGTGGCTAAAATTAACAACACAGGAAACAACAGATGTTGGCAAGGATGCGGAGAAAGGAGAACATTTTTGCACTGCTGGTGGCAATGCAAATTGGTGCAGCCACTCTGGAAAAAATTGTGGAGGTTCCTCAAAAAACTGAAAATAGAACTACTAAGGCTAAGTCTTAGACTTACAAGTCTTATAAGTCTTAGCCTTAGATCCAGCAACTACACTACTAAGTATTTATCCAAAAGATACAAAAATACTGATTCAAAGAGGTATGTGCCCCCTGATGTTTACAGCAGCATTGTCAACAATAGCCGAAGTATGGAAAGAGCCCAAATGTCCATCGACTGATGAATGGATAAAGATGCGGTATATATATACAATGGAATACTACCCAGTAACTAAAAAGAATGATATCTTTCCATTTGCAACCATGTGGATGGAGCTAGAGTGTATTATGCTAAGAGAAATACATCAAAGAAAGACAAATACCATATGATTTCACTCATCTGTGGATTTTAAGAAACAAAACATGAACATATGGGGTGGGGGGAAGAAGAGAGAGGGAAACAAAGAACAAGAGACTCTTAAATACAGAGAACAGAGAGCTGACGGAGGGAGGTGGTGGGAGAAGGGCTAGATGAGTGATGGGTGCTCAGGAAGGCACTTGTTATGAGCACTGGGTGTTGTATGAAAGTGATGGATCACTGAAGTCTACTCCTGAAGCTAATATTGCACTACATGTTAACTAACTAGAATTTAAATAAAACTTTGAAAAGAAAAAAAAGAACTTACTCTGGATTTGGGCAGGTGAGAACAGAGGTGGAATGACAGAAGAGCTTTGCATTGGCTTGAGAGCGAGATGACAGTGCCTTGAGCTAACAAGGTGGAGGTGGTATTAGACCAGGGTTATCTCTTAGAGGGAGAACTGTCCAGATGTGCCCAGTGAGAGGTGTATTTCATGACACCAGCACCCCAAGCATGGTTGTGGGGTTCAAAAGAGACTAGAGTGCCCAGTGTGAGCACTGGCATCATGACCCAGGGGTGAATCCTCTGAACCAGACACAGGGCTCCAGATGCAGCCTCCACCCCCCGGGAAGGTAGTATCTGTGTCCAGGAGCTGCCCATCCTTTGAAGCCCACTTAGACCCACTTCTTAACAATAGAGTAACAATCAACGACAGCCACAGTTAAACTGAGCACTTCTGAGTGCTTCATGCACAAGATCTCTAGCCCTCACATCCACTTTTGAAGGTGAATATTATTGTACTCATGATCATGAGATGGCAACTCAAAATTGAACAACTTGTCTCAAGTTGAAGCCACTTGAGTAGTAAATGAATTGCAACCTAGGCTGGCTGATCTCCAAACCCATGTCCTCTCCCTGGACCATGTGGCCTCTCCTGTGAAATCTGTGACCAGTCCTCTCTGAAATAGGCAGGAAATCCTATTGGGACACTTAGAACTTCAAAATGTTTACCTTGTTTCTATAATTGAGGTAAAAAAAAAAAATTGTGAGGGACCCAGGAGCCATAAAACATTAAAAAATTCAACTTATTGCCACATCTGTATATAACTCCTATAACTCACAACTTTATCACTATGAGTCATACTGTTGTTTCTGGGTTTATACAAGGTTAATTCCCTAAAGGTGTGTTTTCAGATTTGGGGCGACCATAGTGAACAGCCTAATGTCAGTGCTATTTTCCCAGCAGGGGGCGCACAACTCTTTTGAGAAAGTCTGAATCGCAGGCAGGTCTTGGTAAAACAGGCTGAAGACACTGCATAAATGTGGTGTTTTGCTTGGAAGTGGTTCTGCAGGTCTTGGTTGCCCAGCATGGGGTTTGTGTGAATCCCTGGGATTCCGGGCGGCCACCCTGGGACTGGGCAGCTCACTTAGTAGGCTCCTCATTTGTGCTTTGTGGGAAGCCAAATAAGGGCACACGGAAGGTGAGGGCAGTTCAGAACTTTGATTACAGAAACAGGTAGCCAGAATCAGGAATTGTGCCAGCCTGTGGCCCCAACCCATACTTATAGTCAGGCCTGGGGACTTTCATTAAGCTATTTCCCAGCTCTCTGTGTTAAATTATTTGGAGAATTTAGGCATCATTCTAGAATGATACATTAGGCTCTAGAAAAACTGCTTTCCAAAGTTCCTGTCCCGATTTGGCCATGTTTTATGCATAGTTAAATCTGTTCCCCAGTTCCTTGTCGTGCCACACCCTGTCAGTGAGCTCCTATAGAAAGTAGTGGAAGGGGGGAAGTGGCTGGCATGGAAAGGCAACTGGATGGTCTCTTGAGGAGACTTCACATCTTGTGGCCTTGGCCTCTGCACCTGGGCCAACCAGGACCCAGTTCATGGACATGCAGCCCATGTGGCAACACAGGGCTCACACTCAGAACAGCCTGTTGAGGCTGTCTTGAGATTCTTAACAATTATTGAACAAGGGGCCCCATAAATGACAATGATGGTCCTTAAAACTATGGCAGCCATCTATAGGGGTTCCATGTTGGACAGTGACCAACTGGACCCAGAAAATGCCCTCACATTTCTGGAAATGAGAATTCAAGAAACCAACTGTGTGCCTTCGGGCTATCAGAAAAGTAGGCTCATCCAGGAGAAGCAATGGGAGAAAAGCTGGGGCAGACCTCCAGGCATCCTGAAAGCTGTTCCTGTTCCTCATGAAAACCTATAGACCTATTGATGAAATTGTTTCCTGAGCTTGACTGAGTCCTCTGTCATTGTTGCCATCCTACCCATGGGGTAAGAGGGTAGATAAAGAAGCAGTACAAATTACATTAAGAAAGGTTTTGTAGACAGTTGAGAGAACTTGAAGCAAGGTTATCACCCAATCCCAGGGCATGTCTGTGCCTAAATCTTATCTGGCTTTTGGCCAAATACTATATGAACTTACACTCCATTGCCCTAGCTGTCTCAGAATAGAGCCCCTGACTGAAATAAGATATGAGAGCACAATTACAGAGCTGAGAACAATGGTCAACACACAAGTTCATGAAGGGCTTCTGCCTGGGTTTTTATTTCAGTTTATCTTATTGTGTTGAACCATACCAAAAAAAAAATCTGTTTTGGGGGCACCCTAGGTGGCTCAGTTGGTTAAGCAGCTGACTCTTGGTTTTGGCTCAGGTCATAATCTCACAGTTTGTGACATTGAGTCCCATGTTGGGCTCTATGCTGACAGCACAGAGCCTGCTTAGGATTCTCTCTGTCTCTCTCTCTCTCTGACCCTCCACCCTCTCTCAAAATAAATAAACTTTTTTAAAAAGCTGTTTTTATAGGTCAAAGATAGGCACACTTTCCTGGGGTTTTTTTTTGCTAATTTTATTCTTACCTAGAGCCAGTTGCACACATATACACACACAACACACACTGGATATGATGAGGGGAGGCAGGAGCTGGCAAAGGGTGGAGAATTTGAAAACAACCAAGTGACTCCAAAGGAAGTGAGGGTGGTTGATGTATAAACCCATCCCAGTTACTCCATGCCTTCCCTGATGACTCAGATCCCCTTTATCCTGGGGCCACCACCCAAGGGCAAAGGGGGTTTTCCTCCACCCACGCCATGATCTTGCTTCCACTCTCTTGGCATCTCTGCCCATGCTTCCTGCCGTGTCCTCTTAGTCTCAAGCAGTCTCCCTGCCCCTACCCCCAAGCACGCGGACTGGTACTCACTCTCACTGGCACACCATCTAACTATGAGGGACTTCTTGAGGAAAAAAGAGGAGGCAGCATCCCTGCCTCTCTGCCAGTGGGGATGCCCTAACTCCTATCATCAGCTAGGACCCCATATGGCCTCCCCCAGCTCAGGCCAGACAGATGGGGACGCGGGCTGTCCTGGGGAGGCCCTTCTCTCCAGTCCCATCTTTCTGGCTCTTGTGTTCCCCCCTGCTCTCCTCCCATCTTCTCTGGCTCTCAGCTCTCAGGGCTGTGTGGATGCTGAGAGTTACTCCTTCCCCTCCACTCACAGCTCCTGCTCACCCAGGGCTGCCCTCTGGGAGATGAGGCGCTCACAAATCTGAGTTCTCAGCCCAGGAGGACAGGGAGCAGTGGCTCCAGTTATACACAAGAAAAATGAGCCCAGTCTGGGTCACAGAGCCCACCAACTGCTACCTGCCTCTCATCTCACCCAGTTTCCCACTTTCTCTCAGTCAACCAAGCAGGCAAGACTCCTCTGTGCATGTGTCTTTCCTCTCCTTCTTGCTTTTTTGCTCTTATTTAAGCACTTATCTAAACATCTTCCTCCACGTTAGACTTCTTTCATGCTACAAATACCTTTAAAGTAGAACACATGTCAGGCTTGCACCTTGTGTATTTTACATAAGTTACTTACTTGAAATGACGTGTAAGGAAACCATATACAGGCTGCTGCAAAATATAACAGCTGAAAGTACAGACTTTGGAGGCAGAAAAATATAGGTTCAGAACCCAGCGTAGCATGCACCAGCTACTTGTTCCCAAACAAGTCATTTACCTTTCTGAACCTGCTTTTGGATCAGAGATAGGGTTGACAATACTGGTCACATGATAGGCTTATTGGGGTACCAAATGAGCCAACACAAGTAAAGCACTCAGAACAGTTTCTGGCATATGGTGAGCACTTGAAAAACATTAGCTATTGTGGGTTTTCAACAAAATAAAACATTTAAGCATTTCAAAGGAATTCTACATTGATACTCTGAAGTCAAGCAAAGAATAATTATATTGTGTAAATAATCATTCCCAAAATAGTCCTCGGGAATTAAAAATTTTGCATGGTAGGAACAGCAGTGACTTAGGAGGCAGAAGGTCTAGATTCAAGATCTAGCTCCACCACTTACTGACTGTGTGACCAGGAGCCTGTGTGGCAGCCTTTCTGAGCCTATATCCCAGGGGTTGGGAGTGAAATAAGTACAGTGTACTCAAAACTGCGGTGTAGTTATAAAACGATATATAGTTAAGTTAGATATCATAATTTATTTACTCTGTAAATTTTTAACTGAGGCTCAAACTTGTGTTTCATGCAACCCCTTAATGCTAATTTAAATATAATACATGTGCATGTGGGCATATCTGTATGTGAATTTGCATAAACATATTTTTTAAAGTCTGGAAGGAAAGGCAGCCAATTATTGGCAGTCATTGTGTCTAAGGACAAGGTCAGACTGACCAAGAAGGAAACTGTCATATCTAACATTACTTCCTGAAAAAGTGGTGAGATTATGGGTAATTTTTAAAAACTAATAATGTAGATACTGTGAACATCAGAATAGCATTGTTTAAAAAATATTCTCACTGATTTTGAATGTACATCTCGGGTGTGTGTTAAAACCTGCATCAGCATTCAGTAACTTTCATTCTGCTGACATTCCACAGGAGCGCCAGCTCTATGCAAAGCACTCTAGGAGATGCCAAGGTGGATCAGATGTGGGAGTCTACCTGAGATTACAACATAGTAGACCAGATAAAACACTCATGCCAAGGGCAATAATCTAAGAAGAAAAGTGGTCAGTGTGCCTGGTGCACTATAAGTGCTCACTAAATACCTACTGGATAGATGGATGGATGGATGGATGGATGGATGGATGGATGGATAAATAGATATAGAAAAAATGCCTTGGAAGAGGGGAATCAGAAGAGGAATAATCAGGGCTCCTGGCTGACTCAGTCAGTGAAGCATGCGACTCTTGATCTTGGGGTTGTGAGTTTGAGCTCCCCCATTAGGTAGGGATTACATTTTTAAAAAAGGAAAAGGAATAATCTAGAGCTATGGGGATTTAGGAAAGCTTTATGAAAAAGATAGCTTTTGAAAGTCTAGATTTAGACATGTAGAGATGAGAGGCAAAGTTGGCAAAGGGCCTTATGGTAATGATATCCTGTCATTTCTGTTTCAATCCCAGTGTTTTTTTTTCCCTCTCTTCCTTCCTTCTCACTGAGAGTAGAGCTGGTATGTTTGGAAACAGGTGGGAGGTTCTCTTGGCAGTCACGATGACCGGGATGATGGGGAAGTGGGTGTCAGAGAACACTGCTGCATTTAGTGGTAGGTTGGCCAGGGCTGTTAAATATATTGCAATAAAGAATTGTGATACCAATGGTGATCACACTGAGAAATACCAGTAAGTAAGAGAAGTATCATAAAGAAATTATTACAGTGTCACAGAGAAAGTGCTGACACAGATATCTACACATGTTTTCTGTTTTTGTTGGCCAAATCAAATCATATGACCTCCCTTCTAGGGAAGAAGCAGGGAAATCATACTGGAAAGGCCCATAGGGGTTGCTGAACAGAGAGCCTCTTAACAGAGATTAGACCTTGATCCCAAGGAAAAGGAGACACAATCAGGTTTTTGACCAGAGGAATGATCTTGTCATATCTGTGCTTTAGAAATGCCAACCCCCTATTTTTAAAGAGAACTAAAATGTGAAATGATAACAAGTTAATTTTTTCAAAGCTTTACACTGTCTTGTTCTGCATCAGAGAAAGCTACGAGCTCATTCTATATTTTACAAACTTCTCCAGATTTAAAGTATGATAAAAAAAATTTATTCAACAAATTATGCTGGGACAATCTGGGTAAACAAAAACAAAACTAAGATAGATCCCTACCTCAAACCACATATTCAAGATGGTTTAAAGAATTAAACCTAAGAAAAATTTAAAGATGTTAGGAGGAAATGTAGTTAAATACTTTAGGAACCTTGAGGCAGGGGAGGCCTTCCTAAGTAAAAACCAAAGAACCATAAAGTACAAAATAGAGAAGCTCAACATTTCTACATAACAAAAAAGGTAAAAGAGTAGAAGCTGGTTTTAACATACATAACAGACAAAAGATTCTTTTCCAGATAGCCTACCAAGCTTAGGCTTTGTATAAATTAATAAGAAAAAGATAACCCCAAATGACAAACGGGCACTAGGTATAACCAGGCGATTCGCAGAAAAAAAAAAAGATATGAAACATGAAAATAGGATTATGGCCAATATTTCAGGTTGATTCACTCAACTCCATGCCTACTACCTTGTAGTTTGCTGCATCCTGGAGCCTAAAAAGCTAATGCCTACAATTCCCAGGCTCCCTTAGAGCTGAGCTTCTAAATGTAATCAGGCTTCCCCTGGCCATAGATACCCTCAAGAGACTGACTGACTCTCATGACACTGGGGGTTAAGGGAGGTGCTTATTTTTTGCTTGGTTTGCTTTTTTTTTTTTTTTTTCCTGCATCAACAGAGCAGCAATCTCACTGTCTAGATGTAGTCTCCAGCTCCATAGATACTGTGGACAGGATGTAAGGTATCCACAATGCAGCTGAGGCAGCGTGGTCCTGGATACCAGGTATGTCTGAGGCCTTCAGGCTTCCAGATTACCAAATCAGCAGTTGGGGCACAGCCTCCCGAATCCCAGTTTCCTGGTTATGGCAGAAGTAGAGGCTCCTCTGGCAGGTTGGTTCTGAGCTGGAGTTCTGGGGGTCAGTCCTACTTTTTCATCTGATCTCACAAACTGTAAGCATCTGATTCCATATTTTAAATCAAGCAGTTCCCGTACTCTCTTTCTATTGATCTTTCTACATAAACTAAGCAGACTGGCTGCTGTCATCTGCAGCTGAACTCTGACACAATGGTCAGACTTATTAAAAATCAAAGAAATGCAAACTAAACCCACAGTGAAATGACTTTTCATTGATCAGAATGTGAATGATTATAGGGGTGTCTGGATGGCTCAGTCAGTTAAGCATCTGACTTCTGCTCAGGTCATGATCTCACAGATCGTGATTTTGAGCCCCACATCAGGCTCTGCTGACAGCTCAGAGCCTGGAGCCTGCTTCAGATTCTGTGTCTCCCTCACTCTCTGCCCCCCACTTCAACAATAAATAAACGTTAAAAATTAAAAAAAAAAAGAATGTGAATGATTATAAAGTTGGATAGGGGCACCTGGGTGGCTCAGTTGGTTAGGCATCCAACTTCAGTCAGGTCATGATCTCACAGTTCGTGGGTTCAAGCCCCGCATCAGGCTCTCTGCTGACAACTCAGAGTCTGGATCCTTGCTTCGGAATATGTCTCCCTCTCTTTCTACCCCTCCCCTTCTCACACTCTGTCTCTCTCTCTCTCTCTCTCAAAAAAACAAAAAACAAAAAACAAAGATAAAATTCAGTGTTGCTGAGGGTAAGGGGAAATGGGCTCTATTTTGGAGCTTGTGTATGTTGTTGCAACCATTCTGAAGAGCAGTTTGGCAGAATCTACACAAATATAAAGTGAGCATCATATCTAACCCAGCTAGGGCATCCGCCATCTAGGCATCGTCCGAAAAGCTGTACTGCTACATGTCCTCAAAAACACATTTTCCACAGATATTAACTGCATCATTGTGAGTAATGGAAAGACAATAACAACTAGCTGGATTGTCCATTAAGAGGGAACAGTTAAGAAAATTATTGCACAGCCATTCTTTGGAACGCTTTGCAGCAGTTAAAGAATGAGGCTGAGCTCCAAGCACTAATATGGAAAGATCCCAGACATACTTCCAAGTGAAAAATAAATGGCAAAACAGCACGTATAGTATGATCTCATTTATGTTTAAAAATACATATAACAAAATGTGTTTCTATTTAAACATGCATATATCTGTATAAACACAGCCAAAGGTCAGAAGGACACAAACCAAGCTACTCTGTGGGGTGGGGGATGCAGGTGGAGGAGGGACTTGGGCAGGACTTGTGCCTCCTATCTACACTATTTGAATGTCTGAATAATTTACAGTAGGAATGTATTCTATTAGAATGTCATATATTATGTAATTATATTAATACATAAATTAAGAGGTTATAAAACACTATGAAACAACTTTCAAATGCCTAAGCAAAAGATATATAGAGATTGACTGATCTGTCAGCTATCCACCTATCATCTATTTATCTAGAAAGGGAGAAAGCAAATATGACAAAATGTAATGCACTGAATCTAGGTGAAGTGATATGGGTATTCATTGCACTCTTCTTTCAACTTTTCCATGATTTGAAACTTTTTTCATAATATAAAGTTGGAAATAAAAACATCAAATACACGTCCTTGGACCCCCACACACTTTTTCTGTGCAAGCAGATTTTTTTCAGAGGTGGGGGCAAAGCCTGTGCCTTGCACAGCTGCTAAAAAGCAAAACAGCATTGGCGATCCTTCCCACTGACTTCTTAGAGCAAGAGTGCCTCACTCCTGAAGACAGTGTCCTGAGTAACCTTCAGAGGCCTCCATGTGCATGAACTGGGATTGACTGCAGGCCTCTGCCCAGTCCCTCTGCAGGCACAGTCACAGCCAGGACTTGCTGGGGAGCAGGGACCTAGCTGGCTCTCTAGAGGCCTGCAGAGCTCATGGCCAAGGGCACCTTTAATATCAAATACATACCCCCACACACACCAGTGCATATTTATGAAGCCCCATGAAAGGGGAAGTGGCCATTGGTAAGAAGGGGACCTGGGGGCTCCTTCTTGCCCACACCAGGGGGCTCTGAAAAGATTCCATTCATTTGAGCTGCTATACTCAAGACCTCCCATTCAGTCCTCATCCTGGTGTTTATTTTTGACCTAACAGTGTGAGGAGAATGGGGAAAAAAGGAATTGCAAAAAAAGGAACTGGAATTTTAATGAGAACCATCTGGAGAGTTTGCCAAGGGTATAATGTTTGGTACAAGAAAGTGATTCCTCAGCTTAAATGAGGAAAAAGAGACACGGAGCAAATTGTTATGTTGCGCTTACCCCCAAACCAATGCTGAACAGAACCACCTAGAACACTGGAACATGCACATCACACAGGAACGAGGCTGCGACAGGGCTGCGGAGGGACGGAGTGCGCAGTGAGAAGGAATGTTTCTCCTCCGCCAAGGAGACTTTGAGGGATGGGTTGTGGTGGGCCTTGGGCCAGCGCCTGGAATCTGGGTAACCATGGAAACGGGCCCGCGGGTGACAACAAATACGGGATGGAATTTCAGAGTTCGCAGCCAAGCCATAGAGGAATGGGAAAGTTCGGGAAAGTTTTTTTGTTTTGTTTTGTTTTTTTGTTTTCTTTTGTTTTTAACCCGGGATTGAGGAAGACACAGGAGGGGACCACAGTGTTCCAAATAAATGGCTCCCTGCGCAGTCCCCCAACTGAGTCACAGGGAGCCAGATTCTCTGGGAGGCTCTATTTCCACTTTATTCTTTCCATTTGTTTATAACCCACCGCATTCCACCAAAGATTCCGTGGGGTGAAAGCCGCTCCTGAGGGGTCTCGGTGCACAGTCAGATCCCTGACTTCACTCCAGCATAATCCCATACCTTGCGGATAGCCACCTTCTGTGGGGATTGATTTGGGTGCATCCTCTCCATGCATCCTCAAAACAGCCCTGCAGCCAGGATGGCCAGATCCCCACCTGACAGATGGGGAAATGAAATTCTGAGAGCCAAGATCTCCCAGAAACAGAGGGGCTTTCTGCCCCAGCCCAAGCCCATCTTCCTTGCACCATGCCATTGTACCTGTGATCTTTATTCTGGAAACAAATGAATAATTGTGGTATTCCGCATTTATGAAGAAGACTAGGAAAGCCTCCTACATCTATTGGTGTGCAAATGCCACTCAACCATGTAGCTGCAGAAGCAGGCCTTGATTGAATGGGAAAAGATTTCTATGATGGAAGGAAGAAATTTTTACAATTACTGGACTGAAAAATTAAAGAACCATGGACTCTAGAATTTTCTTCTCTGAGGTGTTTGAAAATACAATGGCTGGCATCATGCCTTGGGCAGATCAGGGCCTGGGACTAAAGGAACCATAGACATCCACTCCAGGCTCCATGCTTTGCAGATGGGGAAACCAAGGCAGAATCAGGCACTGGGCCCCACATCCAGTACAAGGTTCTTTTCTTGACAGCATGTCCCGGGAGCCCCCAAACAAGCCCATAGTAGACCCTCGGAGTCCACAGGTAGGTTTTGGCGAAACGGTATGAATCAGCAGGATTAAAACAGGAGGTAATAACAATTGTTGCAGAACAGAGGATTATTAAATCTGGGATCAGACTCGGGGGTACAGGGATGAGTAGGCTGGGGAATATGCCTAACGGATTGACATCCTGAGAAACCGAGATCCATACAGTGCAAAATCCACTTCAGTTTTGCTGTTATGACCATCATCAGTTAAGAAGGAGCCTCTGCTCATCTCTTTTGCATTGTTGGTGGGAATGCAAGCTGGTGCAGCCACTCTGGAAAACAGTATGGAGGTTCCTCAAAAAACTAAAAATAGAACTACCCCACGACCCAGCAATTGCACTACTAGGCATTTATCCACGGGATGCAGGTGTGCTGTTTCAAAGGGACACATGCACCCCCATATTTATAGCAGCACTATCAACAATAGCCAAAGTATGGAAAGAGCCCAAATGTCCATCGATGGATGAATGGATAAAGAAGATGTGGTATATATCTACAATGGAGTATTACTTGGCAATCAAAAAGAATGAAATCTCGCCATTTGCAACCATGTGGATGGAACTGGAGGGTATTATGCTAAGTGATATTAGTCAGTGAGAGAAAGACAAAAATCATATGACTTCACTCATATGAGGACTTTAAGAGACAAAACAGATGAACATAAGGGAAGGGAAACAAAAATAATATAAAAACAGGGAGCGGGACAAAACAGAAGAGACTCATAAATATGGAGAACAAATGGAGGGTTACAGGAGGGGTTGTGGAAGGGGGGATGGGCTAAATGGGTAAGGGGCACTAAGGAATCTCCTCCTGAAACCAGTGTTGCACTATATACTAACTAATTTGGATATAAATTAAAAAAAATAAAAAATAAAATAAAGAAATTCTAATTCAGATCGAGAAAAAAAACAAAACAAAACAAAAAAGCAGCCTTTGCTCTGAAAAGAGAAAGAGACTCAACAGTTAAGAATTTAGGAAAGAAGATAGTTTTAAATCAGCAAAGTTACATAACTTTATAACAGTTTCAAGAAATCATCTTGAAACTTCATTAGCAAAAAATGCCTCTGAATAAGCCAACAGGAAATAAAGAAGTGCAAAGAATTTCTGGAAATAGAAGAGTGGTTTTGTTTGTTTGTTTTTAAAGTGAAAAAAAAAAAAGACATTTTAAGGAAAAAGGAAGCCCTGACCCACATAAAGATAGGGTTTCAGTCACACTAATTTGAGAGCAAGAAGAGAAAAGAGGAGAAAGTGGAAGCCTCAGCAGTGGAGTGAGTGCCCAGGCCCTTGAGGGCTTTGTGTGGGTTGCTGAAAACACCTACAGTCCCAGAAAAATGGGCTCACGACACAGAGCCAGTTTGACACTAAAAAAGAAATTTCATTCACTGAAAGATAACAAATCTGCATGAGGCTGTCCACAGCCCTGTTCAAGTTTACAGAGTAACTTAAAAATTGCTTCAGTGCTTAACGATCTGGGAATACCTGCTATTTTATCCTGAAGTCACTGATTTTCCCGAAAGCTCTGCTTTGTCACTTTTTACCCTGAAAACCTCTATTTCTCTTTTTCAGTCATTAAAAATGGGAGAGAAAGTGTCATTTTTTTCTCAGCAAATGTTTTTGACAACTTACTCTATGCCAAGCCCTGAATACGGCACTGCTATCGTATCAGATTATTACTGCCTCTTGGACTTACTACCATTTCTAAGTTTTTAATATTAAAATGCAGAGTCCACTGTGAATCTATAAGCCTCCTATAAAACGTTGAGAGTTTTCCATCTTCAAATACTATAAGCACTATGCAAGCTTAAAGAGGCCACTGCTCATTCCTAATGAGAATCTTCTGTTTATGATTCATGGATTAAATCCCTATAAATGGCTTTATATACATGCCCAAAATATGCGGATCCACACGATGTCTGAGAGTATTCATGTAAGTATGTATCTCCTCGTGAGAAAGTGTGTGTGGGAGGGAAGGAGTAAAACTGTTTTCATTTTATTTAAAAAAATTTTTTTTAACTTTTATTCATTTTTTAAGAGATAGACATAGAGCGTGAGCAGGGGAGGGGCAAAGAGAGAGGGAGACAGAGAATCTGAAGCAGGCTCCAGACTCTGAGCTGTCAGCACAGAGCCGGATGCAGGCCTCAAACCCAGGAACTGCGAGATCATGACCTAAGCCAAAGTCGGACGCTTAACCAACTGAACCACCCAGGCACCCATATTTTTAAAAATTTTTTAGAAATTTTATTTTTTATCTGTTTTTACTCATTTATTTTGAGAGAGAGAGAGAGAGAAAGAGAGAGAGAGAGAGAGAGAATGCATGCAGGAGGGACAGAGAGAAAGGGAGATAGAGAATCCGGAGCAGGCTCCGTACTGTCAGCGTAGAGCCCAATGTGGGCTTGATCCCAGGAACAGCAAGGCCATAACCTGAGCCAAAACCAAGAGTCGGACGCTTAACCAACTGAGCCACCCAGGTGCCTCCAAACCGTTTTCATTTTAAAATCGTTTTCATTTTAAAAAGCTAGAGGGACAAGCAAAAACTATTCATATACATCATATACTTCTTTAAAAGAAGTGAGTATAGCTCTCTCCTCCAGCCACCAAAGATGCCAAAAAGAAAAAAAGCTAAGGGGAAGAAGGTGGCCCTGGCCCCTGCTGTGGTGAAGAAGCAGGAGGCCAAGAAGCTGTCAATCCCATTTGAGAAAAAGCCCAAGAATTTTGGCATCGGACAGGATATCCAGCCCAAAAGGGACCTCACCCACTAGGTCAAATGGCCCCATTACGTTGGGCTGTAGCGGCGAAAGGCTGTTCTCTATAAATGTGTAAAAGTGCCTCCCACGATTAACCAGTCCACCCAGGCCTTGGATCACGAAACAGCTACTCAACTGCTGAAGCTGGCCCACAGACAGCAAGACAAAGCAAGAGAAGAAGCAGAGATCATTGGCCCAGGCTGAGAAGAAAGCTGCCAGCAAAGGGGAGGTCCCCATTAAGAGGCCACCTGTCCTTCAAGCTGGGGTTAATACTGTCACCACCTTAGTGGAAAACAAGAAGGCTCAGCTGGTAGTGATTGCATGTGCTGCGGATCCCACTGAGCTGGGGTTGTCTTCCTGGCTGCCCTATGTCATAAGATGGGGTTCCCTCCTGCATCATCAGGAGGAAGGCCAGGCTGGGGCATCTGGTCCACAGGAAGACCTGCACCACTCTCACCTTCACACAAGTTAACTTGGAAGACAAAGGAGCTAAGCTGGTAGAAGCCATCAGGACCCATGACAATGACAGATATGATGAGATCCATTGTCACTGGGGAGGCAATGCCCTGAGTCCAAAGTTGGTGGCTTGCATTGCCAAGTTGGAAAAGATAAAGGCCAAACAACTGGCTTCCAAACTAGGGTAAGTGGATGCTGTTGAGTTTTCTGTACATTAAAGTAATTACAAGTTCTCTTTCAAAAAAAAAAAAAAGTGAATGTATAGGGCATAATGATGGGAGAAGCCAATGCATTTCCAAATTGTTATTCCTTTAGCCCTTGAAAACATTAGTCTTCAATGAGAAACCATGGGCTGGTGTTTTCAGTAATAATTACACTCTTCTTTTTTTTTTTTTTTAATTTCAGTGATTTTTAAAGACCTCTTTAAACCTTTTTAAAAATCACTTTTGGGGCGCCTGGGTGGCGCAGTCGGTTAAGCATCCGACTTCGGCCAGGTCACGATCTCGTGGTCTGTGAGTTCGAGCCCTGCGTCGGGCTCTGGGCTGATGGCTCAGAGCCTGGAGCCTGTTTCCGATTCTGTGTCTTCCTCTCTCTCTGCCCCTCCCCTGTTCATGCTCTGTCTCTCTCTGTCCCAAAAATAAATAAACGTTGAAAAAAAAATTATAAAAATCACTTTTAACCTTTTGTTAAAAAAAACCTTTTATCCTTTTATAAAAATCTTTATTAAAAAACCTTTATTGGGGCACCTGGGTGGTTCAGTCCGTTGAATGTCCAAATTCAGCTCAGGTCATGACCTCATGACTTGTGAGTTCGAGCCCTGTGTCAAGATCTGTGCTGACAGCTCAGAGACGGGCGTCTCCTTTGGATGCTGTCTCCATCTCCCTCTGCCCCTCCCCCACTCATATTCTGTCTCTCTCAAATATAAATAAACATTTAAAAAAAGTTAAAAAACAACTTTCATTACTCAGGTGCTCAGTACTTCAGTGATTATTACACTGAGAGAAAGGGCCCCCGCTGTGGGCATGGTGATCTCCACACCATTACATCACACAGTGCTAGCCTGAGTTGAAAGGCCTTAGACAAGATCATCTCAGCCCAGGTGCCCAAATGTTTGCCATGAGAAAATGTTATCCAGGCAAGGCGTCCCTCTCTGACCAACTCCAGACTGTGCCCACTGGATGAGCAGAAGCCTCTGTACTGGATATGCTCTGAGTGAGGTGCACCCTGCAAACCCCTTCCTGCCCCCTCCCTGCCCTGTCCCTATGGTTTGCTTCTAGCCTTCATGGGAAGAAGCAACCAGAAATATTGGAAATATTACTCAAATGCTCTATAATATGTGAACTGATGAGTATCACTTCTGTTTTTGTCAAAATGCCCAGGTGAAGCTGGGCTTTTCAACAATAATTCTAATGAAAACTACAAGCCAAAAAACGTTGGGCTCCAATTTGTATTATGCTGTCAAATAGAGAAGCCCAACAAGCAAATCTGTATCCAGGTAATATCCTGTATCCAACAAGGAAACCTGCAATATCATTGTATCATTTGGAATGCTTTCAGTTGCAAGTAAAATGAAACTCAACTAACAGAAGTTTAAGCAGCAAGGGAATTTATTATTTCATATAACCAATCCAGATCCACGGCTGATTAATTCCACAACTAAATAAAATCACCCAGAACCCAGGTTCTTATCTATCTTTAAGGTTCTTGTGTCCTCCTCAGCTGTCAGCCTGCTCCCTTCATGATCACGATATAGTGGCCACAACTCTGGGCAACACATCCTCACATCAGAAGCAGAAAACTGATTATCTTCTTAGTTGTGAACATGGAGCAGAGGTGAATACCTCTTACCACACACACACACACACACACACACACACACACACACACACACACTGGATGGATATAGCCATGTGGGCTGCTAGAAGCCATCTTGTAACTATGTGGTGAGTACATAGCTGAGAATGACCTGAATATTCAGAAGAGAGAAGAACCAAGCCAAGAAACAGGTAAAATTGGAGATGAATGTCATTCTGAAGCCACATATGCCCTTGGCCTTTTTAGTTACATGAGCCAATAAATTCCCTGTTTGAGAGGACAATTCAGGGTGAATTTTCTGTAACTCACAACACAGAGACCTCATTCATACACCTTGTGCAATTTTTCCAAAGCTAGACTAATCCTCTAATTTTGTTTTTCTTTTTAAAAATATTACTAGTTGAGACATTCTACAATATATCTGGCCAGCATTCTTTAAAGCTGACAAGATCATAGTCACAGATTGGAGGATTTTAAGGAGACATGCTTAAATGCATGTAGTGGCCTGGATTGGATACTGGGAACAGACAAAAGGATATTGGTGAAAAAATTAGGGAAATCCAAATAAAATCTGTAGCTTAGTGCATAGTATTACACCTACGTTAATTTCTTAGTTTTGACAAATGTGCTGTGGCTATGTAATGAGTTAACATTAGAGAAAACTGGTTAAAAGTTACATGGGAACTCTCTGTACTATCTTTCACAACTTCTCTGTGAATCTAAAATTATTCCAAAATTAGAACTTTAAATAAATATATTACTGGTCGCTAATACTCCAAAATCTAGTCTAGTAAACACTGAACTCATCTGACTCTTCCAAGTCACAGATGAGAAGGTTAAGTCCCAAAGATTTTGGGACTTGCTCATGGAACCTGGAGATTCATGTCAGAGCTGAGCCTGGGACCCAGGCTGCATCACCTGGACACAGAAACACCCTGCAGCTCAGGGACCCCAGGACTTCACTCAAAGGAATTAGTTTCCATAGAAACAGCTCTTCTCTAAGCACACTAAATTCCCTTGCTGCTCTCCATATTAGCTCTGGACTATTACATTTCAAAGTCCATTTTTCACATTAATAAATTACAGAACTATAGCAGCCCAGGAATGAGCTATAACACCATGCAAAAGGAATTTGTACCAGAAATTTAAACTACCATATGGTCAAAGGATTAACATTAACCATAAATAGAAACCATCACATTCTGTGGTGCCTTCCAATGACATTCATATGAATTAAGGATTTTCTCAAAAGCAATACACTAAAAATGTTAACCCAAGCCACAACATTTCCAAAGAAAGATGTTGAAGGGGCTGTATCTCAAATAACTTAGGTGAGAGTGAACATGGCATTCTGGAAAAATCTATATAAGATGACTCAAAAAGTGGCTCTAGTGATGGAAGACATTGATGTTAAAGAAGCAGTTGTACAGATTGGGTAGAGTGTGCCTCTTAAAGTGTAAAGGAAAAAGTAGAATAAGCCACAGCCCTCCAAGAGTGATCTCTTCTACCATAGTGAATTCCTTCATGTAGAGTTTAATGACACAACCGCAGGATGAGACACTTTGAGTAAAAGGGAAATACCCCCAATCCACCTACTTTCCCCCAAACCTTAGCAATCTCATCCTCTAGGCTCCCCCTCCTGTAATGTTTTTCTGTCCTCTGCACCCCAGTACTCAGAGCTGAGTCCAGAGTTGGTGACCAATGTTAGCTCCCTTCTCTCCTTGTTTTCCCCACCCAATAATTATTCCTCTTCCATCTTGTGAGCACTGGACTGGCCCTTGGGCAGCGCCCAGGCATCCGCTGGAATGCTGATCCCAGAATGTCAGAACCCAAGGGATCCCTGAGAAACATGGACCGAAGTATGCTAATTAACACCCTTCCCTATAATTTCTGGTGACTATTGGAATTATCTGACAAAAGTTATGACAGTATTTCCCCTTCATTGGCACAGAGATGACTTAGGAAGCACATCATGATAGAGGAAAACCACAATTTCTGGTGTTGGCTACAGTGTCCCCCATTAGCTAATGGTTATATGACAGAAGGTAAAAAATGATCTTGACAGTCAGGAATAATGGGCCCCAAATTACAAAATGTAATTTAGAAAGAATGTAGGCAGTGCCCTACAGTTAGGTTCCAAAAAGTGCCTTGCAGAGGCCCAGGAGGCAGCATGTGATGCCAGCAAGAGCAGAGACCAGGCCCTGGGAGTGCCCGGTCCCAGCCGAGCCTCTGACCAGCTGGCCATGCTTGGACAAATTGCTAGCTTCAGGGGATGCAGCTTTCTCATCTGGAAAATAAGAAACTCAAACGAAATGATCTTTCACGTACTTCCCAGATTTGAAGCAATTCTCTGCCAATGGTAGAAAGATGACTCAGTGAATTGTGGCTCGTCCCCATGATAGAGTATCATGCAGCTGTTACAGGCCCCATGTTTCCCAAGAAAATCTGATAACATGAGAAAGTGCTTGTGACATGAAGGAAAAAATAAATATGGGTTGTGGTTTTTATTTTGCAAAAAGAAATAGAGATGCCTCCGCGGAAAAACAAAACGAAGGGAATAAAAAAGTACTAGAAGTGTTGGCCACAGGTGGGTTAGTTTTTGTCATTCAAAGCTCTGAAAACTGTATTCATCATCAGAAAGGTAGTAAATGCTTGATTAAAAAATACTCCAATAATACACGAGTATATACAAGAAAAATTAAAGTTTCTCCCTTTCTGTCTCCCACTGCCACTCCCTAGGTGTAACCTATATTAACATTGTGAAATAAGTCAGACTTCACTGTGTTTAAAGCTAAATTTGCTTGAAGCATCCTTTGTTTCAAGCAGTCCACAAAGAGAAAACTAGAAAACAGAGATGGTTTTTATTTTCTCCCTTATAAACCTTAGGAAGAGAACTTCCATGAAATATTAGAATAAAAGTAAGAATGAGGATGAGAATAGAAATAATAAAAAAAACCCAGGTACTAGCACATTTGTAAATGGTTTTAATAGAAGTCTAATAATCAGTTTTATAATGACTGTGATATTTGGAGTATTTTTATTTCTTAAAGTATTTGAAGCATTTAAGAAAGTCTGATATAATGGATTTGTTTTAGAATGGGATTTATAATAATGGGATTTCTAAACATGATAAATGTTTAGAAGATTAAATAATTTCCCATCAATGGGAAAATGACTAGGGAAATTTAATTTGTGAGTCAATGAGTTTTGATTTATAATTGTGTAAGTGTTGTGTGAACATGTAGAGAAATACAGTGCATTTAAAATTAATGGAATGTTAATCATTTGAGAAATTTGGAACATTGACAAATGAGCCATTAAACAAAGTACAGGAGTACTAATTCTTCTCCATCCTCAAAAGCCCTCAAACATTAAAGAGTTGTTTACGTACATGCTCAGAAGCCAGGCCATACTTTGTTGAGGACCCTGTTGGCTAAGCCTACAGCTCAGGACATAGGAAGGGAGAAGCATGGGAAGTCGGCCTCCATCAGGACCTGAGGACCCCCTGCCTCTGCCAGAGCAGTACCTAAATAGGAGACTCAGTCCCAGTTGGCCACAGATTCTCACCTGTGACCAGCAGGGTGACACCTTTTGTGGTGAGGGCCACAGCAGCAGCAGAACAGAAGTCTCAAGGGATCTCAGAGGCATCAACTGTGATGCCTGATTTCTGGCTTCTGGGATAGGTCTGAGTTCTACTCCCACCATGAGGCAGGATAACATACAAGTAAACACAAATTAACAACTTGGATGCTTACTTGTCCATTTATCCCAGAAGGGTAGACCCCAGGAAGAGAGAAAAATAAGTTCAGATTTGAGGCTTGAGGTCTATAGTTAGAATACTGCAAAAAGAGATATGACCTTAATTGTACCCCAAGCAGATGCAGTGGGACATATTGGTTACTTTCATATCTGTGATTCGGGTGGAGTCCTATTGCTCTGCTCCCAAGCATCTATGCATTTTTTTTCCCTCTAGGTAGCTATACCACACTTCCCTTCTGGGAGAACACCTCTCCTCATGCTCAGTACATTTGTTTCTAGTGCTGCTGATCCCTATTCATTGCTTTACCAGTGGGAATGTAATCAGGACCAGCCAGTCAGGGCATCACTTGTAAACTGCTGTGAGCCTAGAGTTCCAAGGACTACCCCACGGAGCTCTAGAATGAACCCAACACAAAGGAAGGCTGAGCCTGTGGTCTAGACAGGGAGAAAACAGACACCAAATGAAGACAGTCCTGGTGCTTTTCTTGGACTTTTCAGTTACATGAACCAACAAATTATCTTTTTGGTTTAAATCAATTTGATGTGAATTTGCAGTCATTTGTTACCAAAGGAGTCCTAACTCATACACATAGATCAGAGGGCTTAAAATAATCTAGAAACTTCATCAGGGAGAGGTGAGGAATTGGATATATAATTCTGAGACAAGAAGACTCAGACTACAAGATAACTCCCTTCAAATACCCCCTACATAAATGTTCCAGAAGATTAAATGTCCACTCAATAAGTAGATGAGCTTCCTAATTACTAAAGTTATCCAATAAAGGGACCAACTCCTTCAGATGGAGGTGAACCCTCCACTAAAGGAACAATCCAGTCAAGGATGGATGACAAGGATGTTAGCACTGAGATTCCTTCACTGGGTGGGAAGTGTGACTCTCAAATGACTGAGATAGTCAACAGAAATTGGCTCTAATAGTCAACAGAAACCAGGGAAAGTGAGTGAAGGTGCTGTAAACCTCTGCAAAGTTTTGACCAGTGAGAAGCTCTGGTGCTCTTTGAATTGGATTTGGTCTGTAGCCTGATGCTGCATAGTGACAGAATTAATGTGGAAGTCAGAGAAATCACTGGAAAGCACTGAAAACTGACCACTTCCCTCTCATAAACCACCAGTTGTTTAAATAGGAATTCTGTAGTTGGTTTGGAATGCTGAGTTTGCAAAGCCACTTCTGTTGATTTGGCCAAGATGAGAGTAAAACATGGAAGAGGCCAGCCCAGAAGTTTAGTGGGAACAAAGGATTCTAGACACACATGCATGTTTGTGTTACTGTGGAAATGACTAAAGTCAGCTCAGGTCCCACATCCCATTACCAGTCTGTGATCCCTGCACCAACACACACCTAGTCTTAGGTGCCCAGAGATTGAGATGGGCACAGACCATTAAAGTTTTCATTAGTATGGCAGGTTGGTTATTTTCATCACATAACCTACTTCTCTGACCTCTACCATACATTACACTTCAGCCATCTGGACTTTCATTTGATTCCTGAAACACACCTAGCTCATCCCATCTTAGAACCTTGGCTTTTTCTTATTCTTCTATATACCCAGAAAGCTCTACCTCTAGGTCTCTATATGGCTGACTTTTGGGGTTGTTCAAGTCTTAGCTCAAATGTTAAACCCTCTGTGAGTTCTTTCCTGACCACTAGTCCAAATTAGCAACTCTGTCCCCAAACACATGTCCTCACCCAGAGAGAACCCATCCTCTCTATCACATCATCTCTTTCATTGTCTTCCTGGAACTCATTACTATTGGAAATTGTCTTCTTATTTATTTGCAGCTTTCCTTTCCATTAAAGAATAAGCTCTGTGAGAGCAGGGACCTTGCCTGTTTTGTTCATTGACACATCCTCAGCTTCTAGAACAATTCCTAGCATGCGGTTCACATGTCATGAATGTTTCTGGAATAAATAAAAAATAGTTGAGTAAACCTACTTATTGTCACCTTGATCTTGGAGAGATTTTCTTCTATATAATATAATGTTTTCTGGAAGACAGAGTAAGTGAATGACTGGGGTAGACAGAGACTCTTGTTGAAAGGACTTGTCCCTGGTATGGCAACTTGCCCTTGAATTGGCTTACTATAGTGTGGTGACCAGAAGGGAATACAGGACTTTATCCAGAGCCCAGCCTCTTCCGTGAGCACGTCTAATATACTCGAAAGAGTGAGCTAACCTTATTTTTTAAAAAACGAGCTACTAGTGGGGCACCTGGGTGGTTCAGTCGGTTAAGCATCTGACTTCAGCTCAGGTCATGATCTCGCAGTTTGTGAGTTCAAGCCCCACGATGGGCTCCGTGCTGACAGCTCAGGGCCTGGAGGCAGCTTCTGATTCGGTCTCCCTCTCTCTCTCTGCCCCTCCACCACTCACGCTCTGTCTCTGTCTCTGTCTCTGTCTCTCTTTCTCTCTCTCAAAAGTAAATAAACATTAAAAAATAATAATAAAAATAAAAAAGGAGCTACTGCTCAGCAGTCATTGGGACTCACTGCCCTTTCAACCCATTGTCTCCTTTGGTCCTTGGTGAAGATAAGCATACACAGAGCCTTCCCTCCTCCACTCTGAAAGCCCAGTGAGTCTTGAGTGAAACTCAACTCTTGAGTGTGTCTATTGTTTTTCCTCTTGGTTTAGACAAATAATTACTTATTGGCATCTCCAGTGCCTGAGATAATTGATAGAGGATGGTTTTTAAAGTCTGAGTGCACATCAGCAAAACCAGGCTTGGATCACCTTCCAAAGGACTTTGCCCCATGGGGAACTTCTTTCAGGAGAAGAGACTTGTAATTATTTAAATGAAAGAAGATGGGAGGAGCACCCTGTGGAATGTCATCTAACATGCTTTCCTGAGTTGGGAGCAATTGCGGGGCACCCTAAACATGTTGGCCAACACAGACAGAACTGGCTTTAGCATTCTGGGGAAGTCTGAGTACAGGGGGTTGGGGAACAGGCTTCTTACGAGGAATTTTTTTAAAGCATCTTGAATACAAGAATGGCATCTCCAGCAGTGGGGCCACTATTTGGGAGAGAGAGATTGCTCAGTGATGGAGTAAGGGCGTGAATAGATACACGCCAGGGACCATATGCATTAGAAAGGTGGCCATGGGAGATCTAATTTTTGGCTAGCATACTAAACTATTGAGACACATTTAATTTCTTGGTTTGCTTTTTTAGCTGCTGGAAGCACAAAAATATGGACCACCCTCCATTCACTCACTCATTTATTCATCAACCAATATTACTGAGTAGCTGTTATGTTTCAGACACTATTTTTTGGTTCTAGGGAATCAATGCTGAAAATGGGATAGACAAGGTCCCTTTGCTTATAGGGCTTACATTCTATAGAGGAAGCCAGACAATTAAGAGATATTTGCACAAGAAATTAACAACACATATAAATTTATATGTAGGAAGTTTGGCCAAATGAAAAGAGGGCCTCAGTGCCAGTTTCTTCCCTGTTGCACCCCACCTGTTGAAAGCCCTTGCAGGTGGTGGGGAGGATGGAGAGGAAGAGGATGATGGCAAAGGAAGGAGATGAGTATGAGACCTGGATCCCAAACTTCCTATACTTTGTACAGAAAAGAGTCTACACCCAGGAAAACACAGAAATCAAGGGGCCCCCACATTTTCTCCATTTTATTTTCTGTTCAAGCCATGTTCTTATAGGCAAGTGGTTCTGGGAAGGCCACTGTTGGCTCACCCTTCCCTTAAAGCATTTTTCTCCTTCTCTGCCAACAGCTGAAAAGCCACATATGGTTTCTCTAACACAGACTTTCTCACAAGTTATGTCTGTTCAGATCCTCCAGGAAGCAGATGTTGAGATAGAGTTGGCAGTGCAAGAGATTCACTTGGGGAGATGACTGTGAAGGAGAACAGGCAGGAATGAACAGGAGTTGGCAGCGAGAGCCTTCAGACCACAATGCATTTCTGATCACTGTGAAAGGAGATGAGTGGAAGGAAAATTAAATAGGAAGAGCCTCAGAGCTGTACAGCCCCAGGATAATCTTGGCCAGCCTAATTGGGAGCTCTAGAACACAGATTGGTCATTAGAGGAGTCCTGCACTGGACAGATATTGTCAGGTCCTAGTGCCTCCACTGGACATAGTCATTGGTTGTTGCTGCCTGGGAAAGTATGGCCATGGTTCAAACACAGACACAGATCCTGAGGGCGCTACAGCTGGAAGCTCCTATTGACTGGCTCCCTCCTGAAGGGAAGGTGAGCTGCACACTCCCATGGCTGCCACCCAAGGCCAGCTTGTGATAGTGCTCTCACTCGTAGGGACATTCTCCACTGCTGCAGTTGACAGCCAAGGGAGAACTTCCACAAGCAGGGCCTTCGCCTCCAGGAAAGACAGTAGGGATAAGATTGGGGAGGTGGGCACACAGGGCATGCAGGCCCCTGGGGTTTGAGGGGATACCAGAAACCCTGTCAAGGCTCAAATGGTGCCTAGCTACAATGGCTGAATGGACAGCTGGGGGCAGGAAACACAGGGATTGGAAGGCCCATGCGTGCTGGCCAGGGAGACCAGAAGTGGCTGACTTCCAGGATAGCCACAATGGTCAAGCCAGTGATGGAGATGAAGGATGAGCTGTGCCACATGCTCCGCACACACAGGCAGCCCAGCCCACAAGTCTGGCACCTTTTCCTTGGTTCCCTGTATTTTCCTCATGGGGACCTAGACACCTGCCTCTATACACACTTATCTACATCCAGTGGTATTGATCCTTCTGATCCTCAATCACTTATTATCTGATATTAAAGAAAAAACCTGAAACCTGTTTCGACAAAAAAAAAAAAAAACAACTAAGAGTTAAACTGAATCTGTCTTAAATTAATTTTAAGTCGAATTTCTCTAAATAGATGCAAACCATCATCTTAGCAGTGCATTTAGGCTAATTTGATAGTTCTCTGAAAAACTAGCTCTGAATTTCACATTCAGTATTAAGAGGCCCTTGGACACACTGAAGTTTGCGTTGTACCATGAAACGAGGAGTATGTTGAACTAAAATTTCTGTATCTAAAGTCAAAACTGAAATAAAATGAAATAAAATAATGCTGACCCAACAAAGTGACTCCATGCTTTTGAGCACCCTACACATTACAAGCACAAAACCTAAGTAAACATCTACCTTCTTGATGAGCACCACTGAGAGCCCCCTGCCCCCGCAAACAATTCCAAACCCTTTGTTCTGTAGTCTCAAAACAAAGGTGATTGCTGATGGCTAAAGGCAGGCAGCTTGGGAGGTGGGCAGTGTGCTGAGATAAAGAAACACAATGGATTTACCCAATCCTTGCTCTCAGAGAGCATGAATACAATAGATTCTTGCACAACAGAATATAATTTCCCACTAGTGCTGAGCATCCACTTTTTGCTTCTCTTTGTGATCCCATGTGTGTTCCAGGTGCTGTCACTAATTAGTGCTGCATTCATACCAGTTGCATATGTATGGTGGCTAAGGAGCATTTTGCAATACTAAATAATTCATACTGCTGTTAGCTGAATTTATAATATTTAAGTATGTTGGCCTCCATTTGCACTGTTGGCCTGGGCTCAACAAATGTGAAAGACAGGCCTGGACGATGGTATCCTAGTTATGAAGCAGAAGTCAACAAAAGGATCCATGTAAATTGGGCCACAGGTCATGAAAACATTCCCATGATGGATCATTAGCAATGATGATAACCACAGCAGCAGTTCCGTAAATATACCAGAAGTACTGATCCTGTACATTTTGCTCTTGTAATCGCCTCTTTGCCCTGTTCTGCGCAGTATCTCTGTGTGCTGCAGAGTAAATGCTATGAGGAGCAGCTCTCACGACTCCAGTCTTGCCAGCCCTCTAGTTGTAAAGGAAGGACCACTTCCTGTTCTACCCCAGCCCTTGCCCTCTCAATGCAGGGAATCCGGTCTCTCTCTGAAGGTCTGCTCCCTGATGTTTGTAGGGTGTTCCCAAGTGCCATCCTTCGTGGGCTCTGGAGCCAGGCTTCAGACAAGCTTCCAGACAGGCTCCTCACTCGTCTTTGGCCACAGTAGTGCTGCTGGCTCTGCCCAATGTCTTTGTGAGGGCATCTCTCTACTGGTGGCTGGGCTGAGCCCTGCCAGAGCACTGCTGTGGGGTCCTCTGCCTGAAGACCTGGCTCTCCCATCGGCCCCTTTTTCCACGAGCAGGAATCTCTCCTCCACTGCTGCTCCACACATCTCCTCGGAGAGCTCCCAGGCTCAGCCTTTCTGCAGAATCCCTTGTGATGCTCATTTCTCCTGGTTCCCAGGTATCTTCCAAAGATAGGGTCCTCTTGGGGCATCCTTCATCTGGCTGTCCACCCTCACCTGACCCAATCCCCAGGAATCTCCATGACACACAACACCCTCAGCCCAGAGAAAGAAGGTCTTTCTCTTCCCATATGACCAGTGGAAGTACTGAGTGGTCTCTTTCAAAATATACATTTAGTCTGCCCATAACATGGCCCTTTCAAAGTAGTCATTTTTATCAGCTTTAAAGGAAAATAAAAAGCCCTGCTAATGTCTAATTCCACTGCATACTTTGTTATACATCTAACAATCTACCTGACATCTTCTCAGCACCAAAGTTCTCCATTTCCAACTTGTTCCTCATAGTTGGGCACACTCAGGTGAGGGGAGGTTAGAGGCAACACCAAGCAGACATTACACATCTTTGAGGAGAAGTCTAGAGCTTAGTTTTGGAGCCTTCTCAAAGGAACACAAGGCTGCCTTCACTTGTCCAGACTATCAGAGACAGAGGACTATGCATCTCGGTCCCTTAATTTTACAGAAGGGGAAATTGGGTGCATACAAAAGAAGCAACTGACCCCTGTCACTCTGAGAGTTGGTGGCACGGTGGGACCTCTGACCCATGGCACTTTCCATCACAGAAAGGCTATGGATTCTATTCCCAGGAGACAAGACCATGCTTCCGCGGTAAATAGGAAGGGACTTCCCAGGCCTCTTTCATCACCCCAAAGGAGGATTGTCATCTGGAAGTATAAGCAGAAGACCTCGAACAGTTGCCAGAGATTCTGAGTAGAACAAGGGCAAGGTGAGAAGATGCCTGGGAAAATAAAGGAAGGTGGTGATGAGTAGGTGAGATACACATCTGATACAGTGATACAGTGAGAGCACTTGATACAACTTCCCAAGGAAAAAAGATCTGCAGCCCCCAGGCTGGCTGTGCAGAACCTTGGAGCAGTGATTTTCATCCTTGGCAACACACTGCCATTACCTAAGGAGTTTCAAAAACTACAGATGTCTGGGCCCACTCCAGAGACTGACTTATTTTTTCAGTACAGCCTAAGTGTCAGCATTTGTAAAAGCTCTCTTGATATTCTAACAGGTAGCCAAGGTTAAGTTCCAGTTCTTAGAAGAAAAGTCCCTGGTCCATCTCATATTGGGTTCCCTGCTTCAAAAAGAAGCAAATAATGTTTAAATCAAAAATGTTTAGGGGCGCCTGGTGGCTCAGTCAGTTGAGCGTCTGACTTCGGCTCAGGTCATGATCTCATGGTTTGGGAGTTCGAGTCCCGTGTCAGGCTCTATGCTGACAGCTCGGGGCCTGGAGCCTGCTTCAGATTCTGTGTCTCCCTCTCTCTCACACTCTGCTCCTCTGCTCACACTCTGTCTCTGTCTCTCAAAAATAAATAAACATAAAAAAAGAAAATGCTTAAGTTATTTTCCCATCCTATTCTTAGCCCACACACCAGAAATTATAATTGTTCTAGCCTGAACTGTCAGATTTTCTGCTGAGATCCTTTTCCTGGGTCTTGTTTCCACTTCTGCTACCACTGTTAGATCTCTACACCTCAGATTCTATGAAATTCTTTCCAGTTCCCAAAGTCCCTTGGTATGTGACTCTATGAAAAATATTTAGAGTCATCACTGCTGAGAATGTAATCTTTAAAAAAAAAAAAATCTTTCCCTTCTAGTCATGATAAAGTAACCAGTACCAGACTTGTCTTCCCACCATAAAACATGAGAAAATTGGACAAAATATATGAAACAGCTGTTTCCAAATACTGGACAACAAGCAAAACAGGACTATGATCAGGGCTTACAATTGCCCTGGCTTTCTGCCAGGAGCCACTTTTCCAGACAGTGGTGCAAAAGAAAAAACACAAGCATAGCATTACAAGTTTGCCAAGTTAAGCCAAGATCAGAGTTCAGAGAGGCAGAAGCAGCTGGAATCCATTGGGCAGAGTACTGGAGAGGAAAGAACTATGCAGAGAAAGAATTCCAGAAATCCACACAGAGGTCTCATTGAGTCTATTGTTGAAAACTTCTGTGGATGCTCGGGTAAAACTCCAAGAGGCTATGCAAAGAAGCACTAGGAATCTGCAGAACAACCTCTAAAGCTTACACACAGCTGTGAGATAGCAGAGCTCCAACCAGAGAGGAAGTATCTCATTGGACACCTGGAGCACTCAGTAACCTAGAAGTGTTACATCTTAGTAGAAGCACTAAAATATACCCAAAGTGAAAGCTACTCTAGATCTGCTTTAACAAAGCTTAAAAGCAAACCTTCAAAAAATTGAGCTTAAATTCCTTAAGTGTATGCCAAAACAAAGTACAATATTCTTTAAAGAGAAAAACAAAAATCATCCCCTCAAAAAACTAACTGTCACAATGCCTAGAACCCAACAAAAAATTTCTAGACATACAAAGATGCAGGCAAACATGATCCATAACTAGGAAAAAAAATCAGTCAATAGAAACATACCCAGAAATGACAAAGATTTTGAAATAAGCAAACAGGTGTCTTAAAACAGTATTATAAATACGTTAATATAAATAGAAATACAGAGAAAAAAACAGAATATATAAAAGAAAACAGAAACTCTAGGGATAAAAAAATAAACAATATCTGAAATGAAAAGTTTAGTGGATGGAATTACCAGGAGAATAAACACCACAGAAGAAAAGGCAAATGAATTTGAAGATATAACAAAAGAAATTCTCTAAGTTGACACATAGAGGAAAAAAAAAATGAATACAACCTGGAACCATGGACACCATGAGTGAACCACGGAAACATGTCAAGTAATTGAACATATGCATAAGGGGAGCAGAAAATTATTTGCAGAAGTAATATCTGAAAAGTTTCTGAATTTGATAACATTTTCAAACCACATATCTAATTAGAAACTCAACTAATCCCAAGAAGGGTGTACACAAATAAAACTACATGAGGGCATATAGCTGAAACCAAAGATAAGGAGAAAAACTTAAAGGCAGATAGAGAAAAAAAAAGAGACATACAACATAAAGGAAACAAAATGAGAATTATCATAGATTTATCATCAGAAAAAAAAAATGCAACCAAGAAGACAATGGAGTGACATCTTTAAAATGTTGAAAGGAAAAACAAATTAATCTAGAATTCTGTAAGAAGTGAAAATATGCTTCAAAACTGAAAGTGTAGTAAAGATGTTTTCAGACAACAAAAGCTGAAATAATTTATTATAAACAGACCTATTGTACAAAATAATATTTCTTAAAAATACAAATGGGAAATTTTTAGAAATATAAATAGAACTTTTTCAGGCTAAAGGAAAAAGTCTCTGCGGAATCTTGTGCCTACATAAGGGAATGAAATGTACCTGAAATAGTAAATAAATGAATACATATGTAAGATTTTTTTCCTTTAAGAAATTTATTCAAAAGTTAACTGTTGAAAGAAAAAAATAGTAACAATATATTAGGGGATTTATAACAGAAGCTGTATGATAACAATAGAACAAAGGATTAGAGGCTTCAGGTATGTCGTCATAAAGTTCTATATTGTACCTGAAATGATATATATTATTGAAATGTATATATATAATTCTAAATCCTATTGTAACCATTAAAAAATAAGACAGACATATAGCTAAGAACTAAAGTGGAGATAAAACAAAGTATCAATTCAATTAAAAAAACAGACTCAACTATATGCTATTTTTAAGAAACCCACTTTAGGGGCGCCTGGGTGGCGCAGTCGGTTAAGCGTCCGACTTCAGCCAGGTCACGATCTCGCGGTCCGTGAGTTCGAGCCCCGCATCGGGCTCTGGGCTGATGGCTCGGAGCCTGGAGCCTGCTTCTGATTCTGTGTCTCCCTCTCTCTCTGCCCCTCCCCCGTTCATGCTCTGTCTCTCTCTGTCCCAAAAATAAATAAACATTGAAAAAAAAATTAAAAAAAAAAAAAGAAACCCACTTTAATGATAAAGACACAGAAAAGGTGAAAGTGAAAAGATCTTTTATAGAAAAGCACACACCATGCAAACACTGAAAGGCTAACACAGTTCTACACTAGATGAAGTAGACTGTAGTTATAAAAACATTACCCAAGATAAATATGAACATTTCATAATGACAAAAGAGTCAATTCACAAAGAGGACATAACAATCCTAGACATTTGTATACCTAACAACAAAATTTCAAAATGCATGAAACATGAAACAACAGAACTGGAATGAGAAATAGACTTCATCCACAATTATAGCTGGATATCCCAACACTCCTCTCATTAATTTATACAGCAAGTAGACAGAAAGCCAGCTAATATATAGGAGATTTGAACAATAATCAACCAACATGATCTCATTAACATTTATGGAACACTCCACCTAAAACAACAGAACACATACTCTTTTCCAATGCACAGGGCACATTCACCAAGATAGACCATATTCTGGGCCATAAACAAGTATCAACATATACAAATATTGAATTATATGTGCTCTGCCCACTCAAAATTAAATTAGACATTGACACCAAAAAAAAAAATCCCCAAATATTTGGAAATTAAGAAAAAAAATTCTTAGTAATCTATGGGTCAAAGAAGGAATCATGAGGATATTTTGAAGTGGATGAAAACATATCAAAATTTGTGCAATGCAGCTAGAGCAGTACTTAGAGAACAATTAGGAGTTTTATATACTTACATTAGAAAATAAGAAAAGTTTAAAATCAATTATCGAAGCTTCCCCTTAAAAAGCTAAAAAATGAAGATAAAATTAAACCTAAAGCACAAAGAATAAAATTAAGTAAAAATGGACTAACAATAAGAACATAATTTTTTAAAACCTCTAGTTTTTTTAAAAGATGAATAAAATTAATGAATTGTTAGCTAGATTGATCAAGAAGAAAAGACAAAAGACACAAATGGCCACTATCAGGAGTGAAACAGGGCACATCACTACAGATGTTACAGATATTAAAAGATAAAAGGGAATATCATGAACAACCCAATGGTAGTAAATTTGAGAACGTCAATGAAATAGACAAATTATTTGAAAAATACAATTTACCAAAACTGAAAAAGAAGAAATAAAACATCTGACTAGCCATATGCTTACTAAAGAGATGGAATTTGTAAAAAAAAAAACTTCTTCCCATAAAGAAAACACCAGGCCTTAATGGCATCACTAATTCTTTTGAACATCTCAGAAAGAAATAATACTAATATTACATAAATTCTTTCATAAAAGAGAAAAAGGAACATTTCCCAACTTGCTTTATGAGGGCAGTGTTACCTTGTTACCCAAACCAGGCAAAGCTATTATAAGAAAAGAAAACTACAGACGCAAAAATCTAACAAAATGTTAGCAAAGAGAGTTCAGCAATATTTAAAATGGATAATGAATTATGAACAAGTAGGGTTTCTCTCAAGAATGGAAAGCTGACATTTGAAAATCAACCAATACAATTCACCACATTAATGGCATAAAAGAGAAAAACTACATGATCATCTCAGGAAATGAAAAACAAATGGACAAAAAAAAAAAAAAAACAAACAAAAACATCTGATGGAATTCCACACCTATTTGTGGTGAAAGCACTCAACCAACTAGGAACAGAGAGGAAAGCCTCAACTGGCATCAATGAAAAACCTGCAGTAAAAGAAGGACTGCTTTCTACCTAAGATCAGAGACAAGCTCACATTTTTGTGAGCTCTCACCACTTCTGTCCAGCATTGTACAGGACCTCCTAGCCAGTGACAAAAGAAATAAAAGGCATACAGATTGGAAAGTAAGAAGTAAAACTATATTGCTTAATGTGTATAGAGTTTCAGTTGAGCAAGATTAAAAAGTTCTGGAGATGATGGGTGGTGATGGTTGTACAACAATGTGAATGCACTTAATGCCACAAAACTGTATGCGCAATAATGATTAAAATGGTAAATTTTATGTTATGTATAGTTTGCCACAATACAAAATTAACAAAAAATTTTAGAAAACTGTATTTATACTCCGATAACAGGATTGTGTGTGTAGAAAATCCCAGTGAATCTACAAAGATGCTAATAGAAATAAGTTCTAGATCACACAATACAAAGTCAGTATGCAAAAATCAAATATTTCTATTATTTCTATATAGCAGCAATGAACAATTAGAAATGTTATAATACCATTTACAATACCATCAAAAAAGTGTTATATATTTAGAAATAAATTTAACCACAAAAATATGCAAGACTCATGCACTGAGAACTACAAAACATTACTGACAAAAATGGAGGAAGATCCAAATAAATGGAGAGGGAGCATATGAATTGGAAGACTCAGTACTGTTAAGAAATCCATTCTCCCCAGATTGATCTATAGTCAGTGTGAGACTCTATAATTTATATGGGACTGCTAAGAGTCTAAAATTGTTACAATTTTTATAAACAACAAATATGGGGTATTTATCCTACCTGATTTCAAGACTTACTAAATATTGGGGCACCTGGGTGGCGCAGTCGGTTAAGCATCTGACTTCAGCCAGGTCACGATCTCGCGGTCTGGGAGTTCGAGCCCCGCGTCAGGCTCTGGGCTGATGGCTCAGAGCCTGGAGCCTGTTTCCGATTCTGTGTCTCCCTCTCTCTCTGCCCCTCCCCCGTTCATGCTCTGTCTCTCTCTGTCCCAAAAATAAATAAACGTTGAAAAAAAAAATTAAAAAAAAAAGACTTACTAAATATTATAATTATCAAGACAAGGTGGTATTAGCATCAGGATTGAACACATAAATCAGTGTGTTCCAAACAGAGAATCCAGAAATGGATCCACACATATGTGGCCATTGTTTTTTGACAGAAGTGAAAAGGCGATTCAATGGTGCAAGGGAATTTTGGAAGAATGGTGCTGGAACAACCAGGTATGGTAAGGAAAGAGAGAGAGAAATAGAGAGAAGGTGGAAGAGCAAAGAACCTTTACTCTTATCTCATACAATACACAAAAAATTGACTCAAAAAGTATCATAGACCTAAAGGTAAAGAATAAAACTTCTAAAAGAAAACTTAATAGCAAATTTTTATAATCTTGGGGTAAGCAAAATTTCTCAGGATACCAAAAGCACAAACCATGAAAGATAAAGATATTAAATTAGACTTCATCAAAGTTAAAAATACTTCTATTTTTAAAAGACACTATTAAGGGGGCAATGGGGGACTCAGTCGATTAAGCATCTGACTCATGGTTTCAGCTCAGGTCATAACCTCACGGTTCGTGGGTTTGAGTCCCACATCAGGCTCTGCGCAGAGCCTGCCTGGGATTCTCCCACTGTCTCTAAATAAATAAACACATACATACATACGTACATACATACTTTAAAATAATAAAAAAATAAAAGACACTAACGGGGCGCCTGGGTGGCGCAGTCGGTTAAGCCTCCGACTTCAGCCAGGTCACGATCTCGCGGTCCGTGAGTTCGAGCCCCGCGTCAGGCTCTGGGCTGATGGCTCAGAGCCTGCACCCTGTTTCTGATTCTGTGTCTCCCTCTCTCTCTGTCCCTCCCCCGTTCATGCTCTGTCTCTCTCTGTCCCAAAAATAAATAAACGTTGAAAAAAAATAAAAAAAATAAAAGACACTATTAAAATAACAAGGCAATCCACAGAATAGGAGAAAATATATCTGATTACTACACACACACACACATACACGTGCATCTGACAAAATGCCTATATCCAGAATATATTTTAAAACTCTGCAGTAAAAAAACAAACAAATATGGGCAAAAGCTTGGACAGAAACCACAAAAGAAGATACATAAATGGTTAAAAACACATGAAATAATGTTCAATATCATTATACCAGGGAAATGCAGAGTAAAACCATAATAAGACCTACAACCTACCAATTAGAGTGGCTCAAATTAAGAAATGGACAATACAAGGTGCTAAAAGAAACAGAGAGTGTCTGTAACTCATACATTGCTGGTAGGAATGTTCACTGGTACAAACACTCTGGAAAACAATTTGAGAGTTTCTGAAAGTTAGTCATACACTTATCCTATGATTCGGAAGTCCCATCCCCAGGTATTCACCCAAGAGAAATGAAAATCTATGTCCACACAAATACTTGTGCACACGAGTTTATAACACCTCTGTTCATAAGAGACAAATACTGTAAACAACCTAAATGTCCATCAACAAATGAGTGATAAACTTATGTGGTATATACACACTAGAATACTACTCAACAATAAAAAAGGTACAAACTACTGCAAACCACACACACACACACACACACACACACACACACACACACACACACCGAATCTCAAGAGCATTGTTCTAACTAAAAGAACAGACTCGAAGAAGCGCATACTTACGAGTCCATTTTATATGAAACCCTAAAAAGGACATATTTAACCTACAGCAACTAAGCAGATCCATGGCTGCCTGGGGTCAGGATGGTTGAAAGAAGTACTAGCTGGACAGGCTACAGAATTTTCAGGGCCCACTGCAAAATGAAAACAGGGTGCCCCTCATTCAAAAATTAAGAATTTCAAGGCAGTAGCAGCGGAGCAATAAAGCGAGCGTGGGGCCCCACCAAGCACAAACCCCCATGTGAGAGCAAGGCTGTACACCCACAAGACCAGCGCCAGGTACAAGGGGGCTTTTTGTGGTGATGAAAATGTTCTACAGCTCGATTTTGGTGGTGGTTACACATTTGTGTGCATTCATCAAAATGGTTTGAACTGGGGTAAAAATGGCAGAAATTCCCAAGGCCATTGAGAAGAACAGAACTGCGGACGATCCAGACAATTCTCTGTGCTTTTCTGTCTCCATTAATCTACTAAAAATAGCCCTTTCGACTTTGGATTTCAACCATTCCCTCTCTAGAAACTCCAGAACTTCTTCATCTTCATTCACTGTTTATTTATTGAATATCTACTTATGGGCATTCTAAAAGGGGCTGAAGATACAAATATTTTTAAAAATTCAATTTCAGCTCTCAAAGAATAGTCCACTGTCGTTCTATACAACACAGTGGACTTTAGCTACATGTGGCTATTTAGATTACATCACTAAAAATTAAATAAAAGAAAGAATTCAGTTCCTCATTCACACTAGCCATGTTGCAAGTGTTTAATAGCCACCTGTGGCTCATGGCTATCTTATTGGACAACAAAGAACATTTCCATCATTGCAGAAAGTTCTGTTGGGTAGTGCTGAGCATGGAGACAGGCAAGGAGAGATAGACATAAATTAGATAGTTCCACATTTCTCCTGATTTTATTTATTTTTTTCAAATGTTTATTTATTTTTGATAGAGAGAGAGAGAGCACACATGAGCGAGGGAAGGGCAGAGAGAAAGGGAGAGAGAGGATCCCAAGCAGGCTCTGTGTTGTCAGTGAGATCATGACTTGAGCCGAAATCAAGAGCCGGCTGCTCACCAACTGAGCCACCTAGGCACCCAATCTCCTGGTTTTAAATACTTGCTCACCCCACAGTCTTGTGTTCTATCACCTACAAACCAGAAGCTTCCCCATAACCATGTGAGGTGGTTTCAGGGGGTTTGGGGTTCTGCTTGCACAGAGAAGAACAGCCACCTTGGAAAGTCTGCTTTTTTGCACACTTGAGCTCAGCTTGCCCTTCTGGGCTGAAATCCTCCCAGGAAGCTCTGGCCCAGTATTTCTCTAGTCCATTACAACCATCCAAATATTTGTTGTTGCTCCCAGTACCCCAGGTGAGAGCATCAGGTCCTCAACCTGTCCTCCCCAACAGCTGGAGGGACATGCTTGCCCACTGGCTTCAGCTGCACTCATCTGAGATTTGGGGGAGGAGGGTAGATCAGCGGCTCCAAAAGACAACAGTCATTTGCTACCCACTCCACCCCGGGATTTGGAAACCCTCTCTCTCCTGTCTTTTCTGATGGGAATAACTTGTCTATTTTGATACCCCATCTGATGCGTGAACCCCCTCTGCAGCATGCCTGTCCAGGAGTAGCCAGCCTCTGCATAAGCACCTTCAGTGATGAGGAGCTCACTAATCCCCAGCACAGCCCATTCCATCATCAGGTGCCATTCTTTCTTTAATGGAGTCAGAGAGAAGGTGGGGACTCCGCCCATTCCTCCCGGCTCCTTGATTCCTTCTCCTTTGGGAAGTTCTTCATATCTGTGAAGAGGACTCCAGCCCCCGACCCAGATCCTCAGCCTCTCCTACCTAACAAGCACTGCCCTATGTGGGAGACCCTAGCGTGGCCTGCTTTTGGCATTCTTTGTTATTGGAAGTATTGCAAATGAATGTTCACAGTGCCCCACCCCCACAGAATCACTATCTGGAGCCTCATTAAGGTCTTCTATTGCTGGTGACATCAACAAAAAACTTACTAAAAATCCTCTGTGCCCATGACAAAACCATTATTAAAGATGCAAGTCGGGGCATTTGGTTGGCTCAGTCAGTTAAGCGTCAGACCCTCGGTTTTGGCTCAGGTCACAATCTAATGGTTCAGTTCATGCATGGGATTAAGCCCTGGGGAGGACTTCGCACTGTCAGCATGGGATTCTCTCTCTCCCTCTCTCTCTGCCCCTTCCCCATGTGCATGCTCTCGAGTACAGATGCTCTCTCTCTCTCAAAATAAATAAATAAACTTAAAAACCATTTTTTAAAGATGCAAGTCACTTAGGATTCTTTACCTAAGCCCCACACAAGATACTTCTTTTCGAATTAAACTCTGTCTTTAAAAATTTCCCCAGAAATGTTTCTTCCTTTATTATGAGAACTCTGTGGGTGTGTGTTTCTTCATTTACTTATGCAGCCTTGCTCATCAGGCTGCTCCGAGGGTCTGAGCCAACGAAGGCCTCTGACTGCAAAGGCCCCTCCTTTGCAGTCACCCCTTTCCTTACCTGGTGCTGCGTCCTGGGTGACACCAATACTTCCGAGGCTGTGCGGCTGCTGCAGCTGTCTGGGAAACTCAGGAGCGCCTCCGTGAGAATGGGGACTATGAATCTATGTATGTCGATCCTCCAGCTCCAGCCTCCTGCAAGGACACTGCAGGGGCTATGGGACTGGGACTCACCTGATGGAGACAAGAAAGGTGAGTCAAGTGACAGCAAAGTCACACCCCAGGTTTCTGAAATATGTTTTGAAAAGAGGGGGAGTGGCTTTCCAGGTGGGCCTACTTGAATGGGTCCTTTAAAAAAATTGCCATCAAAAATAGCTTTCCTTATTAGCTCTATTTCAACATATCATTTAATTCAAAAGAATGGCTTTCCTAAGGGCTTCTCTCCCTCTTTGTTAATTTTACATCCTAAGTCCAGTGGAACCAGCCTGGATTTATACTCTCTGATCCCTCCTCCCCAGGTGTACCCTGTTCCCTCCCTCCCAGGTGCATCCCCACTCTCTCTCTCTCTCTCTCCCCAGGTATACCCCCACTCTCCCTCAACAGGGGTACCCCTGCCCCCTCCCCCCACCTAGGTATACCATCATGCTCCCTCCCTGCCAGGTGTACCCACACAAAAAGCTGCAGCTTTCCCTTGGAGCATCTCTGGTCTCTTACTTAAGCCTAGACTGCCCAGAGACCTGCCAGCAGGCAGCCTTTCAAGAGCATTCATTCTCAGTTGTCCCTGGAGGTGGGTGGGACCCACCCACAAACCCTGGGGGCCCGATGTATTTCAGAATCCAAAAGTCTTTGGACTTTAGATAGATAATCTAGTGCATATTATCTGTGTTATGTAAAACCCCAGTGGAGTCTGGGGGCAGCACTCAATAGTCAAATGCATCAATATTTCTGTACCAAATGTTCCACTACATGGGATAAAGATGACAAAAAGCTTCAGATCAACTCAGGTCAGGTTGTGCTGCCAAATGAGTTTTTAAATTTTTTGTAACGTTTTATTTTTGAGAGACAGAGGGAGTATGAGTGGGGGAGGAGCAGAGAGAGGGGGAGACACAGAATCTGAAGCAGGCTCCAGGCTCCGAGGTGTCAGCACAGAGCCCGATGTGGGGCCTGAACCTGTGAACCACCAGATCATGACCTGAGCTGAAGCTGGACGCTTACCCTACTGAGCCACCCAAGTGCCCCCAAATGAGTTTTCAGGTGCTCCTGGCTGGTTCAGTCGGTAGAGCCTGTGACTCTTGATCTCAGGGTTGTGAGTTCGAGCCCCATGTTGGGTGTAGAGATTACTGAAAAATAAAATCTTAAAAAAAAAAAACTTAAAAGTTTTCAGAGCTGTTTTACATTTTGGAATTGCAGGTAAGGGATGATAGATCTGCCTGGCCTCTCCCTTCTCTTCTTTTTATTGCTGGAGATATTTTTCAAACTAATCTGCCACAAAGAGATTCCCACTGTGTTTGTGGGCAAAGTTTGAAAGGCAGCTAATAAATAGTGGTGAAATCCTTATGCTCAGCCCAAATAAAAAAAATCTGTTTTACCTGGGCAAACTCCTTTCACAATCACCCAACATCTGCCCATCTGTCATCTTCTGGGTTCCCTAATTTGTCTTCAGAGGACCAAATCATCTGCCACCTTGCAGCCCCGGCTACCTTGCACCTGTGCTACCCAGATGGCCACCTTTTCTTCAAAAGCAATTGATCTCCTCCTTAAACTCCCCAGACGTCCAGAGTCCATGTGCGTCAATCACAGAGTTTAAAGAGTAGCTTCTTCCTCAAAAGAAAGATGATAGGTACTAATCATCTGAGGGCCACTCACAGACTCCTCTTAAATATAACCAGTGTGGGATCACAGGAAATCTCTTGATAAATTGCAGAGAAAGTTCCTAGAGGACATGCCTCGAGATATAACCCACACTGCTTTCAAGTTGACCACAACGCACCTTTTCCTCTGCCCCACCCCCACCTCTCACTGAGCTTTCTCTTACTAAACCCACACAATTCCCGCACCCCTCCCTCCAGCCTCCCTTAGCAGGTGGGGATATTGTTTTAAAGAGAGTTGGACGTAAGTGCTCATATTTCTGGCAGCTTATAATCCAGAGGCTGGCCACCTGGAGGGTCCTGCACTCTCAGCCATTGTAATGGCTCTGACACCCATCTGATGATGATATCTTCCATTGGCCTTGGGTCTCTCCCCTCTCTCCCGGTCTGCTGACTCTAATTTCCTGCTCCCATGCAATTGCACCTCTTTTGTCTCTTGCCTTGATTGTGGCCAGTGGTGCATTACCTCAGATATGGGACACAGCCCCCTTTCTTTGATCATCCTCAAACGCCTGTCATGTCAGATGCTATTAACAAAGCATCTTCCACTGACAAGTCAGAGGTGGGTGGGGTCTACACTGCAGGACAAGCCATAAGACAGCTTAAAATACACCACTGCCCTCTTTAAAACGGGCTTTTTGACCTCTCAGACCCAGCTTCCTGCCTCTCCTCACATGGTCCCTCTCTCCCTGGCCTCCATCCACTCTCCATCTCAAAACTCTGCTCATTTGAATGTGCAGAACAATTTAATTTCCTTTGCTGCCTTGTGGCTGAAATAGACCAGGCCTTACTTGGCCAAGACCAAGCCATGTGAGCCCTACCAGACTGGCCACCAGTGGGCTTTCCTTGGATAGGTAGGCATTTGCATGTTCTGTCTAGGGGCAGACATGGGCTATGTGTGTGCTTGTGATCTGATCCTGCTGGCCCTGGGTATCTTTGTATTCCCATATCTGTCTGTGTCCTGTGAGGGTTTTTAGCTGTAATAAATCATAGCAAGCAAAAACTGAGTGCTCAGTCTGGGCCAGGCAGTGTTCCACATACCTTATGTATAATCCTGACAACATTACCCTTTTACTATCATCCTTGTTCACAGATAAGAGACCCAATGGAAAATTAAACAATGTTATCACGTGCTTAAGTATCTGGGTGTCTCTGGTCTTGGGGTCACCCTATGCATCTGTGTGTATTACATAATTATGTGTTATATCCATGTTCGTGTGTGTGTGTGTGTAGCCCCAGAAACCCTGTATCCTAGTCCTGTCCCCTTGCTCACCTCAGGGTTGGTCTCTTCTGCCCTGGTCCTGGGAAGGGTTAGAGCCAGAAATGATAGGTCTTGGTGTGTGGTCTAGGGACAGTGACAGGGAGAGGGACACCTGTGCTTGTGTGTGTGTGATTTATCCCAGGCAGCTTACCTGCTGCTTCAGCAGGACCAGAGTATTCTCTGTGATCTGTGAGCTCTTCAGTAGGAACTAGATGAGGAGAGGTCCTGTAGGTAGCCAGGGGCCTGGGTGCTTCTCTCCAGGGGTGGTGCCCTGATACTGCCAGGCTCGACGTTGGGCAGACTGAGGGAGGTGGGCTCCAGCTGCCATGCAGAGAGACAAAAGGCAGGATGTCCTAGCAGTGACAGTTTGACTCACAAAGGACTATTAGAGGGCATTCATGGCAGATGAGGCTTCTCTTTTTCCAGAGCACAAGTGAAAAACCACCTCTCTAAGATGGTTTAAACTTTTCCTACATCTACCAAATACTGAAGGGCTACTTTTGCCCTCCACTGTGCTGAACATCTTACAAACACTATCAGTAATCCTTGATAGGACAGGATAAGGGTAGCTTATTGCAATTGTCCCCTAGCTACAGATGAGCACATGAGGCTCAGAGGGCTAAGTGGTCTGTCCAAGGCCACACAGCTAGTGGCAGATCCAGAATCCAAGTCCAAATCTTTCTGGCTCCAAAGCCTGTATTCCTTCTACTATATCAAAGTATCTGTGAACTACTTGATTCTTCCTTGAGACTTTCCCAGTTCCTAGAGTAAGGCACTGTGGCACAATGAACAGGCTGCTATGTAACTATGACCCCAGGGTTTTCTGGCTTGAAGGGAGACAGTCAGCAGCCTCCCTCTGGGCCTGGACTGTCCATTTAAAAAAGCAAAAGCCTTCCCTGTAGCCACTGCTACTGTTCGTCCTTAGAGACAGTGAGGGGAACAGAAGCCTCTGCCCACAGTCACCCACGGCGGATCTGGGCAGGATGATGCCTAAAAGCCAGCCTCCTAGAACAGGACACGTGGTCCAGAGCCTCTCCCTGACTGTATGTGGTGTGACTGATGGTGCAGGGTCAGAACACTCCATGAGCAGAATCTCACATGTCCCTACAGGGCTCACGTGGATCATCCTCCACCCACCCCTGACGAAGAAGGGCTCTGAGGATAGAGCCCTGGCTCCTCAGCACAGCCTCCCTGGCCCTGCTGGCCCTGAATCCTGCTTTGGCCCTTCATTTCTTCTCCCCTCCCCCACTCAGGCCACAATAACTACCCTGTTCTCAAAGTCATCAAGCTCTCCACTTTCTCCAACACCTCTGCTTGGAATGCTCTTCCCTGGTGAACTTCCCATCCTCCCTGTCTCATCCTAACAGTACTGTCCTCAAGGAAGCCCTCCCTGGCCCTCCAGGTCCTGCCAAGACCTCTGTTAGGTGCATTCAGAGCCCCTGGACTAGGTTCAAATTGCAGGTAATTATTTGTGATGATTTCTATCACCCTAGACTACAGGATGTGTGAGAGCAGGGACCATCTGTATTTCATTCACCTCTGTGTCCCCAGGCTATACTGCTTGGCACACAGTTGTTGTTTAATAAATATTGGTAAGATGAATATGGACATGCTGGAAGGAGGGTAGGAAGGCAGGGAGGGAAGGAGTGACGGAGGGAGGGAGGGAGAGAGGGAGGGAGGGAGGAAGGGAGGAAGGAAAGAGGGAGGAGAGGAAGGAAGAAAGGAATGAAAGAAGAAAGGCAGGCAGGAAGTTAGGGAGGAAGGAAGGGAAGGAGGGAGGGAGAGAGGGAGGAAGGAAAGAAGAAAGGCAGGAAGGCAGGGAGGGAGGAAGGAAGCAAGAAAGGAAGGAAAAAAGGAGGAACCCAAAGGGAAAGAAGGAAGACAAGAATGGCTATCAACCTCTGAAACCCCACAGATTTCACCCTGTGACGCTCTGAGACACCCCAGCTCATTTTGCTATAGAAACATCAACTGCAAAGCTCAAAATTCCTTTGAGGTCACTCAGGGAAGAAAACCTATCAGAACAAGGCAGTAAGAGGAAGCCATCCCCAGGAATGCAGAGCCCTCTATTCTGTGGCTCCCTGATTCACCTTCCAGACACTTCAGTGACGTTGTCTTTCCTCAAGGTGCTCATCACTCACAGGCGTGACTACCCCAGACTCTGCCGCGTTGAGATGACTCAGCCTACACTCCAGCCAGACTTCCCGCCGTCTCTTGCTGGCCACGCCAGCTGGGCTCCCAGGCTCTGACACCGCACACGCTCAGGCTGAGGTCACTGCCCCTCCCTGACTGGCCATCACCACCACTGTCTCAGTCACAGGGAGCTTGGTGTGCTGTCCTTTCTCTCCTTCACCAAGGATGGCTCATTTGTCACTTCTTTCGGGAAGGAGGCAACTGTAGACTAGAGGGGAGGCAGAAGAAGAAGGAAGGGAAGCAGACTAACTCTACCTGCTCTGACAGTTCTGCCCCTCTTCCAGGGCTAGAAGCCAGGAGATGTCCTTGCCAGTGACCCTGCCAGGGGACCCCACCAGACGAGACACACCAGCCCCTCCATAGTATAGTCTGAGCTTCACAGTGAGTCTCATTTGCCCCAGGGAATTTTGGAAAAACTGGGAGAGGGTGTGAGAAAGGCCAGGATGTGGCACTCTGTCTGAGGAGGCAGGCAGTGCAACACGCACTTGCTCACGGCTGCGGCTGGACCAGCAGGGGCTGTGCACCCAGACGTGTCTGCCCACTTAACCACCAGCCTACAAAGAAGTCCACTGGAGCAGCTCAGTGGGGCTGGGAGGCAACCACAGGCCACAGGCCAGAGAGGGTGTTCAGACCCTCACACCCCCAAGATGCTATTCTCATACCCCAGGCCTTTCTGACTGGGAAAGTCTTTCAGAAACCCACAGCTGGCTCTTCCCAAAAAGCTGCCTGAGGGAACCCAGCAGCACAGGGCCCTGTGTCCCAGCCAGGGCAGGTGGCCCGGACTGGGTGCAATGCGGCACCGCTTACCTTTGACCTGTAGGCCTTCCCACATTGCTTTCCCTCCATAAATCTCTCCTCTCTCTCTCATTTTTTTTTTAACGTTTATTTATTTTTGGGGGGGACAGAGAGAGACAGAGCATGAACGGGGGAGGGGCAGAGAGAGAGGGAGACACAGAATCAGAAACAGGGTGCAGGCTCTGAGCCATCAGCCCAGAGCCCGACGCGGGGCTCGAACTCACGGATCGCGAGATCATGACCTGGCTGAAGTCGGACGCTTAACCGACTGCACCACCCAGGCGCCCCTCTCTCATTTTTTATAGCCCTTTTCACTTCTGAATATTAGCTTATATATGCACCTATTGATTTGCTTATTAACTGTCTCCCCCAGTAGAATATAAATTCCACGATGACAGATTGTTTGTCTTATTCATTGCTGTATTCCTAGGATCTAGAACAGAGCTTGGCATATAGTAGTTCCTAATTTAACAAATGTTTGTTCAATGAATCAATGAATAAAATGATCACGGTAACAACTGTTTTTGACGGGGCTTTTATCCCCATGTTTATAGATCAGTATGCTGAGGTCACAGAGGCAAGAGCCTTGCCCAAGATCAGACCACTACCAGTGGTATGAGTGTCCCAGGCAGGACTCAATGCTAGTGGCCAGGCCAGCCCACGTGGGGCTGGGAGAAGCTCTGCCATGCTAGGTGGGCATGTTCTGATAGAGCGTGAAGATCTGGGGGAGGCTCTGAGCCCCAACCGTATCTGTAAAAGGAAGGCTTCGTGTAGGTAATGGCTCAAACCCCTTCTAGTTCTGAGGTGCTAACACAGTGTCTCCTTTGTGACGCTTAGACCTTATCTGGAGGACCTGGGCACCAAATTCTATCTTCCCCCATTGTCCGCATGCAGTGGCAGGAATCTTCTGGTCCAAAGATCAGTTCATCAGGACCTTTGTCAAGTGGGGCATGGTGTGCTTGGGTACGCTAAGTCAGGGGCTGAGACTCACCATAGTAGAGGTATGGAAACAACCCTCATATCCACTGACAGATGAATGGATAAAGAAAATGTGGCATATACACAAAGAAATTGTGGCATATACCATGGAATATTATTTAGCCTTAAAATAAAGAAAAACAAGGAAATCCTGTCATTTGCAACAATATGTATGGATGTGACGATTACTTTTATGTGTCGACTTGACCGGGCTAAGGGATGCCCAGATGGCTGGTAACACGTTATCTCTGGATGTGCCTGTGAGGGTGTTTCCAGAAGAGATTGGCATTTGATTCATTCAGTCAACTGGGTAAAGAGGTCCACCCTCACCGATGTGGGCAGGCATCATTCAATCCATTGAGGACCCAGTTGGAACAAAAAGGTGAAGGAAGGGCCAATATGCTCTCTCTTCTTGAGCTGAGACATCCATCTTTTCCTGCCCTCACATATTGGAGCTCCTGGGTCTCCAGGCTTACACCAGTGCTCTCCTGGTTCTCAGCCACTGGCTTCCCTGGTTCTCTGCCTTGCAGATGGCAGACTGTGGGACATCTCAGCCTCCATAACAGCATGAGTCAGTTCCTATAATAAATGTCCTCTTTTTTTAATGGCAAGGTTTGTTTTTGTTTTTTTCTTTTTAATGTTTATTTATTTTTGAGAGAGAGAGAGAGCACGAGAGAGGGAGGAGCAGAGGAAAAGGGGACAGAGGATCCGGAGTGAGCTCTATGCTGACTGCAGAGGGCCCAATGCAAGGCTCACGAACCATGAGATCATGACCTGAGTTGAAGTCAGACCCTTAACAGACTGAGCCACCCAGGAACCCCATAATAAATGTATATATGTATCACGTTGGTTCTGTTTCTCTGAAGAACTCTGATTAATACAATGGAACTTGAGGTCATTATTCCAACTGAAATAAGCCAAACACAGAAAGACAAATACTGCATAAACTCACTTCTAGGAAGAATCTAAAATAGTCAAACTCATAGAAGCAGAGAATAAAATGGTGCTTGCCAGGGGTTGGGGGGCAGAGGTAATGGGGAGGTGATGGTCAAAGAGTACAAAGTTTCAGGTATGCAAGATAAGTAAGTTGGGGAGCTCTATTGTATAGTGTCTATAGCTAACAATACTGTATTGCTTAAAATTTTGTAGGTGGACAGATTTTATGTTAAGTGTTCTTACCACACATATAATAGTAACAACAACAACAATAATAAAAAATAAAGGGGCAAGAGGAAACTTTGGAAGGTGATGGACATGGCTATGGCCTCGGTGGTGAATGTTTCACAGGCATAAACTTGATCCCCAGACTCACTGAGTTGTACGTATTAAATATCTACAGCCTTTTACGTGTCGATCACACCTCACTCATGTGTTTCAAAGAAAATCAGGGACTGAGAGGCGGGACCACAGAGGGGGCAAGGGTGAGTGCTGAGGCAAGAGCACATAGGAATTATAACAAGAAGGAAGGGGCTGCAGACAGGAGAGCAGAGCGCTGGCCAGAAGGGCTCTGGGTAGCCGAAAGTGGCCTTGTGCCCTCTCTTAGGCTCTCTCCACATCCCTGCAGGCAGCTCTCCCCCCGTGGTGCGATGCCTTCTCATGTACCTTCAGGGAGGCCAGTTAGGAAGAAGTGGTGACATAGGAGGATGGTGTCCTGTGAGGAGTGTCAGAAACAGTCCAGCAAGTGTCAGGAGTGTTTTTTTCATATTGTGGGTCACCATTCATTAGGTGTTCATCAAATCAACCGAATGCAAAATTTTCAAGCATTTTAAAAAATGAAATAGAGAACAAAATAGCCTAGAATAGAAAACAACAAAGTGAATGGGAGTTTTATTTCATAAAACTTTTGTATCACGTGTGTGTGTGTGTGTGTGTGTGTGTGTGTGTGTGTGTGCGCGATTATACTACAGTAGGTTGCAATATAAAGTTTTTTTGTTCTTACAGATTGTGGTCAAAGAGTTTGAAGAAACCAAACCACTGGTCTAGAGATCTTTCTTCATTTATCATCTTTGCTTTTCAGAGATGTGGGAAAGTCCCAGCTGAATATAAGCACATTTTATTCTATTAGTCAAGTAAGCATGCACTGAACAGCTGTTACTGTCAGAGGCTCAGAAGAAGGGGTGCCTGTCTCTACAGAGTGTGTGTTGGGACTGTGACAAGAATCAACGCGGAAGACAATATGAGAAAAAGGGTGCCATACTGGGGGGCAAGAGTGGGGCTAGATGAGCAGCTGGATGTTTGAACGTTACCACTCTGATGCCACCTTCTTGATGTTCTGACCGGTTTTGTCAAAGTGTAAAACACGTTTTAAAATCATCAATTTGCAAAAAGAATCTTATCACCCCTATTCCATTTCTGATTCTTACCCCACCCAAGGAGGTGAGGCTCAGGAATACGATAGGAATGCGTGTACTTGGCCTTTTTTTTTTTTTTAAGCCTAAAGTTTAACGGTTGGGTTTTAGGCTGAGTCAAAATGTCCCCGCATCAAAACAACTGCATGAAACAGCTGCTCCTGTTGCAGTCAAAATGGTGCAGGAAAATTCCATGGACCTTCCCTGTGGGCCCCACACACAAACTCTCATTTCTCCACGCTGCCAATTTGAGGTCAGTATGCCTTAAAAAGGGTGGCATTTGTGTCAGCCAGTCCTGGCCTCCTAGGCGAGAGCTAAGTAAACAGGAGTCCTGGGGAAGACCACTTCTTCACGAGGGCCCACAGTGGATTTTTCCAAGGGAATGAAAGGTTGCCTTTGTACAGAGGAGAAGGGAAACAGAATCTGCTATTTCACGGCTGCCCATTCTCCATGACCTCATCGGTGTTGACTTTCTCGCCATTTCATCTCTCTTGGAGCCACAGAGAAGCCAGGGAGGAGCCTGGTGAACAGTGCCACCTTCACTATAGAGAGCGGTCAGGGGAGGTGGAGAAGTCACTGACAACTACCCCTCACGCCAGGTGACCCGAGCTGGAAGAAGGACGGGGACAGTCGTGAGCCCCTGAAACCAAGCTGCCTTGCCTTGGACAAGGTGTGTACAGGTTTCAAATGCCTACGGGCCAGACGTTAATTTTTTTTGGCTTGCATTATTTTTCTCAGAAGGAAGCAACATGGAAATGACACCGGCCCTGTAATTCAGGCACTTCCTGGAAAACCATAATTAGCCATCACATTATAATTACCCACCACTGCTCTCTTCCATTTGGAACTCTTGCTTCCGTGAGTTCTATTCTTAAATTCCTTCCCCGCCCTGAGAAACAAGACAAAGCATTTTAAGTGGTTTCTTGATGAATATTTTTCTCCTCCTAGATATATTCCGTGCTTTATATATTCCATGCCACCCCTTGAACATCTACTTTAATTTTCATATAAATGAGATTATTTGTCTAAGTGACTGAAAGGAAAAGAGCAAGGAGTTATTTTCCACGACCAGCAAAGAATAGAACTGAATGTCATCTCCTGATTTTGCTGCTTCTTTAAAACATCTCGAGAGAATTCTGTTTCTTCAGGAGGAGCCAGCCTGGTGTGGTAGGACACACTACCACCCAGCTGTTTGACCTTGTGTGAGGTGCCCATCTTTCCAGGGGCTGGCTATAGGTTTAGACTAAATCAGCATTTCCCAAGGACTGGAGCTCAGACACCAGGGATTTTAGGTGACACAGGAGCAGAGCCTCAAACGATATCAAAGCAGGCACTGAAGGAGCACTGTCCTTTGCAGTCCCTTTTCAGTTCCTTAATCCTGTAGAAGAGAAGGTCTCCATTTGGTGCTGGCGGGCCTTTAACACTTCTCTAAAGACTGTGATCTTCCTTTATATCATATTGAGCAGGCCTTAGCTCTGAGCCATCTGCTGGCAATAGCAGCTAGAATTTAATAACTTCGTTTTGATTTTATTATATTCACTTTTTCGGCTACCTTCTACTTATTTTAAGTATATCTTATTTTTCTATTATGGTGAAAATATGGCTTCCTTTTTTGTTTTTATTTTCTTGCTTTTTGAAAAACAGCTTCCCATTTTAACACAGTTGGGGGAAGCAGGGCTTGAGGTAGGGAGGTACTTTAAGTACACCTGTCAGGATTAAGTTTTCCAGATATTAGAAAGACCAAAGGAAAATATACAAAAAGTTTTTACATACCCTTTGTGTCCCTACACACGTGGCCACTCCCTCCCCCACTATCAACATCCCACACCAGAGTGCTATATTTGCTACAAGTCATAAACCTACATTGACACATCATTGTCACCCAAAATCCATGCTTGACATTAGTGTTCACTCTTGGTGTTATACATTGTATGGGTTTGGACAAATGTATAATGAGATGTATCCACCATTATGGTATCATACAGAGTAGTTTCACTGACCTAAAAATACTTTGAGCTCCACCTATTCATTCCTCCCCCTCTCCTCTCAACCCCTAGAAACTACTGATCTTTTTTCTTTTAATTTTTTTTAACATTGAAACTACTGATCTTTTACTGCTTCCATACTTTGCCTTTCCCAGAATGACATATAGTTGGAATCATACAGTACATAGCCTTTTCAGATCACTTCTTTCACTTAGTAATATGCTTTAAGGCCCCTTCATATCTTTTCATGGCTCGATGATTCATTTCTTCTTAGCACTGAATAATATTCACTGTCTTCATGTACCTCAGTTAATTTTATCCATTCATTTACTGAAGGACATTGTGGTTGCTTCCAAGTTTTGGTAATTATAAATAAGACTGTCATAAACATCCATGTGCAGCTTTTATGTGAACATAAATTTTCAACTCATTTGGTTAAATACTTAGGAGTTCAATTAGGATCATATGGTAAGAGTTTAGTTCGTAAGAAACTGCCAAACTGTTTTCCAAAGTAGCCATATATCTTGTATTCGCTGTACATATTGCATTTCGCAATACCGATTTTGGGGTTACAAAGCAAGTTTAGCAAGTAGGTAAATTTGCAGATACGGAATCCTAGAATAAAGAGAACAGACTGTAAGTATTTTCCTCTCTCTTTTACTTTTTCTTATTTTTGCTGGTTTCCATTTTCCCCCTTGTTAATTTGAATGTTCTATTCTACTTTTGCATTCCATTCTCTCCTGGTTCATTTATGATTAGCCTCGATATATTTCTTTTTCCTTAACAGGTAGATAACTTGAATAGGCACAGTCCTATAAAGTCTATTTCATTAGCTTCTAGCTTTAGTACTAGATGAAAAGTGTAATGCCAATCTGGTTCTTTTCTCTTTATAGGTCAGTTGAGGTAATTGCCTGGACCTTACAACATTTTCCTCTTTTATCCTTAGGGTTCAGAAATAGACCTAGGTACTTTCTTGTCAGTTCAGTCTGAAATTCAGGAAATCTTTTTTGTTGCTGTTGTTGTTTATTTTATTATTTTTTGAGAGAGAGACAGAGACAGAGTGTGAGCAGGGGAGGGCAGAGAGAGAGAGAGACACACACACACACACACACACAGAATCTGAAGCAGGCTCCAGGCTCTGAGCTGTCAGCACAGAGCCCAATTGGGGGCTTGAACTCATGAGCCTTCGAGCTATGAGATCACGACCTGAGCCAAATTAGGCCGCTCAACCGACTGAGCCTGCAGAGAGCCCCCAGGAAATCTTTTCAATCTTACAGATTGAAGTTTTCCTTCAGCTCAGGGCAATATTTTTCAATCACATTTATTATTTCTTTCATCTATTCCATTTTCTTCTTCTGGAAGTCCTGTTATTTATATGTTAGGTCATTAGATCTGCCCTGCCAAAGCATTTTTCCCTCTAATTTCCACCTCTATATTTTTTGTTCTGAACTTTAAGCTATTTGCTGACCTTGATTTACCAGGCTGCATATCTGAATCTCAGTAGTGATCATTTTCTCCTTCAACTCATCAACTGAACCATTTAATTGGGAAATCATATTTTTAGCTCCACAGTCTCTTTTTACTATATTTAAATATCTGTAGTGCTTATTTTTTTAAAACTCATGTTGCCATCTGCCTCTTTCAGCAGTTCTAGGTCACTGGATGTATGCTCTGTTTGTCCTTCCTCTCTCTGCCAGTTCACTGAGGCTCAGGTCCAAGTGCTGGAGCACCCTAAGGGATGGGCATTCTGTTGGTGGAAAAAAGGGGGAAAGGACCCTATCCTAATCAAGGCAGCTTAGATGTGGTCATGCTGCCCATCTCCTGCAGAAGCATCTGGAAAATACCTCCTCGGTCTGGGTTTCATGCAGTCACCAACCCCAGGAACAAGGGAACTTACCCCGCTGGTTCAACAACTTCTTAGCTGCTGGGATGAGGCACAGGTGTCTTCATCTGGCCCAGTGTCAGCCTTCCCTTGAGGGGCCACAGATCAGGCCCAAATTCCACAGGCTCCACCTCTTCTCCAACCTTGTTTCAAGTATTTCATGAACTGATGGGGAGAACAACCATTCCTCATTCTTTTCACTGGTCCCTACAACTGTTTAGTGAAGGAAAGAGAGAGAGATTCATTTTGAAGCGGATGAAAAGGGAGCCACAGTCATGTTACCGTGTCCTCAGAGTCACCTCTAAAACATCCTTTAAAAATAAATTTAAGTGAAAAAGCAAGAGGACTTACAGAAACATATTAAGTAAATACTGTTATAGGTGGTACATGATATGACAAAAGTCACAAGGGTGGTATGTGAATGACAAAACCTGAGAAATACTGCACCAGAAAAATGTTGAATTTCCCTTCTGGTGTGTTATTACTCTGTAAAGCAGAATAACTGACTGTTCTTCTAACAGGGTGTATGCATTGCTTTAAAGGAAAAAAAAAAAAAAAGGAGAGATCACAATCAAGACTGAATAAATGACTTCTCCATGGTCCCGCAAGCCCTATATCCGTATACACACACACACACGTGTGTGTATATATATATATATATATACACACACAAACAAACATATACATATATATTTTTATGTGTATACCATGTATGCATGATACATATGTATCATATTATAGACGGATTATACACGTATCCCAAAATGGAAGCAAATAATTAAAGAAAGCAAGGAGGCAGGGATTATAATGTTTTACATATAATCCAGTTGAGTGATAGCAGCAAGGACACAGAACCCTGTCGCTACTAGAGAAAGGCAGGACAGGAATTGTGGCCATTATAAGGGACTTCCTCTCACAGGGCACCCCCTCCATTTACTACAGGGAATAATTTTTTTCAAAACAAGAGCCTCACGTTTCCTTTGTTGTGTAGTGTTCATTGTCACTTGTCCACACAGTGTAGGGAAGTGGGGGAGGGAAGGTCACTGAAGCACTTCTTAGAAGCCCTGAGGGCACACATACCCCCCTCAAAGCCACACACACACACACACACACACGCACGCATACCTTAAACATGCAAACATCCACAGCCTCAGGTCACCCGGCTGCCATTAGCTCCTCAATAACAAAGGGGTACTGCCTCCATTTGCAATGGATGCGCCCAATTGTTCCACTGCCCTCAGGACTGAACACTCCACTAAACTCACAGAAGTACCGCCGGACTTCAGGAAAGCTTCAGGCCTAAGGGGATGGGCAGAAAGGGCTACTGTCCTGTCTCCTGCCTTGCCGGGTTCAGATTCATTTTAAGGAGTATAAAGCACGGGGAAGGGACCTAGCCTACAACACTAGTTGCGAAGACCTACCGGCTAGCGAGGCAAAATGAGCGCTCTTGAAAAAGTACTCAGCGGGCGCACCCACTTGGCACCAACACGTGGCCGTGCCACGGCCAGGTTGCAGCCCTTGCAACTCCGATCCAGGGCTGTCGATGTGGCTGCCCTGGCTGACACTGTGGCCCCTTGGCTTCTGATACTGTCAGTCCGAAGCAAACGCCCCTGCTTTCTCTAGTCGGCTTGTGTGCCAGCAAAGAAAGCCACTGCGTCCTCGGCACGGGGCTCGCCACACCTGTGACCTTTTCAGGGACTCACTGGCCCCGAGCCCCGCGGGAGCGTGTGAGCCTGCGTGTGCGTGTGCGCAGGCGCACACTGGCCCAGCCCCGAGGCTCCGGCGCACCGGGATAGACGAGCCCGGCCTGCGCAGCACAATGGTCCGCTCGCCCGGCTGGCGCGTGGCCCAGCCCGGCGCGGGGGTGGGGGTGGGGTCGGAGAATTCGGTTATTGTTCGCGGGGCCCGGCGGCCGCCGCTGCAGCCGACGGGCGGCAATCCATTCAGCCGACAGACGGCGTCTCGCGCTGCGGCGGCGCGTCTCCCCCGCGCACCTGCCCGCGCCCCTCCCCTCCCCGCCCGCCATCTGTCGTCTGAGCGCCATTGTAAGCAGCCGTGCCGGGCGTCCTGGACGACACCCAAGAGGACCCGAGGCTTAGGCCGGGCGAGAGGCAAACAAGGAGAGTTTATTCCCAGTCCCGTTTGGAGGTGACCTTCAGCAAAAGAGCCAAGCCCCGGGGGCATCCGCCCGTTCTGCCGCCCTCCAGCTTTTGGCGCAGGGTTTCTTTCGGGGCCGTTCCTGGACCCGGACACGCAGGGTCGGCAATCAGAGCGGTAGGCTTTCTGGGATGTTATCTGGACAGGACCAACCCGTCAGCGGGCAGATCCCGCCGCTAGCTTCCCTGAAGAGCCCCCGGGAGCCCGTTTCAAATGCAGATGCTGGTTTTGTCTGCACGTCTGATCCTCCGAGTTTACCCCAATTGTCCAGGCCTCTTGGGATACTGGATTGAAAGAAGAGTTTCTCTTTTCTGCAACTGCAAATGCAGCCTTTTCAAGTCCCACCTGCCAGCCTGCTGTCCTGGCAGTCTTTTCTTCACCCGCATTTGTTTAATGTCTCACATCTATCTTCCTTTAATGTCACTGGAAGTTTCAAATGCTTTGATATGTACGGACCAAAAGGAAAACAAACAAAACAAAACAAAGCTATGCTCATTGTGGTCATTGTGAGTTTGCCTTTTCAGAGGGCGGCTTTTGTCCCCCCAAGATTCTAATCCTCCCTCCCTCCTAGGTACCTCCCCAGCCCCAGCCTGAGATGCTCACCCTCTCCTCACCCAACCCCACCACCCCCACCCCACCACACAACACCTCTTTTTATAGATGGGAAATCAAAGGCGGAGAGACTGCAGGGGCTGTGGACAGATGTGGACTTTATCTCTCTGTTTTTAAAACAAAAAGCACCCACACTTGAATGGGACTACTATTACTAGAAGGCGTGTGCATTCAAAGAGGGGTGGGGTGTCAGAGCTCAAGGGGGTTCGATTTGGGGTTTCTCCCCGCTGACATGTCAGTAGCTGTCTGTCTCTCGACCTTGCTGCCAGGAAAAGGGGGCACTGGTACCCCAGAGGTTTCTGACCCCCAGGAAGCATGCTCACCACACAATGCAGGGCAGGATCCCATGCAGAGCAGGCTCTCCTCCTCTAGAACTTTCAGTGCTTCCAGCTCATGAGTCTCCATCCATCCAAAGTCCTGGTGGGGAGAAATTGGAACTAGGAATGGAGAAGCCTTGCTGGGATATTGCTCCGCAGGCTTCCTCCCTTGGACAGAACTAGAAACAGAAAAAGTGTACCTCTATAAATCCCTTTCCCAGTCCTTCAACTCATAGATGGATTCTTTAAGTATGTTAATATTACTCATGATTCCTGGGCTGTGTATGTATGTGTGCAAGTGTGTGTGTGTGTGTGTGTGTGTGTGTGTGTGTGTGTGTGTGTAGGTAATACACGGTATAGAATTCAAAAGGAACAAATGGTTATTTGGTGAGAGACAAATTTCCCTTCCACCCTGTACCCAGAATGCCCATGTTTGCTTTTCTGTTTCTGCTTGGCCCCAAGAACACTAGGCTTTGCACTCAGCCTCTGGGCTTCTGACTTTCCTCCAGCTGTGGGATCTGGTACAAGACTCTCCTCTCTGACCTTCCACTGCCTCCTTGGTAAGACAAGGGTAAGAACACTCACCACGGGAGGTTGCTAGGACCAACAAGAGTGTGTGAAATGTGTTCTAGGCCTGCTGAAGCATTGTGTGCTTGCCGAGTTATCACTATTAGAAACAAAGCTGTGTTCTAACACCCCTCAGCTGGTCCAGCAAGATCTGAGGGGATACGATTTGAAGGTCTTGAATAAGAAGAGGAAAGCTTTGGCTGCTGGGAGACTCTAGACTGTTAAAATGTGCAGGAGAGCTGGAGTTAAGAAAAAATGGGAACAAGAGGCTGAAGGGAGGTGTGTCAGTCAGTTCATGCCACATAACAAGTAACCACAAACTATATATGACAATAAGCATTTTATTCTTGTTTAGCATTTGTGGGCCAGCTGTAGCTCTGCTTGAGGTTGTGAATTTGTTGGGTAGTTGGAGCAATTCTGTGCCATGTGTCTTATTCAGGGGCTAGATTGAGGGGTCCAGCTCCCTATGGTATATTCTTCCAGCAATGACAGAAGCATGAGGCACCGAACCAAACTACACAAGCATAATACCTGCTAACATCTTATTGGCCAAGCTAAGTCACATGGTCAATCCAAAGTCAAGGGAGTAAGGTTCACTCTACCCAGCATGAAACAGTGGCATAGGTATGTATTACCATGGAGTGTAAAATTGGGAGCAATCTTTCAATTCCTTCTCTCTATATTTCCTTCCTAGATAACACCCATCCTCATAGCCTTAATACCATGCATTTGCTACGGATTCTCTAACTTACATTCCAGTCCACAGCTGTCCCCTAAGAGCTAAACAGCATTTTCCCCACCCCCAATATCTCCACTTGCAGATACCATGCACTTCTCCACGTGAAACTCTTGGTTCCACCCCACCCACACGGTTCAAATAAGACGCAAAAGATCACCTTTCACCCACTTTCTCCCTTACCCCCACCACCAGATTCAACCCATCAACATGATGCTGCCTCCACAATATACCTCTCCCTGGTCCAAAGCCCTAGCAGCTCTCACTTGGATGACTGTCATAGTTTCATCACAGGAACAGAGCCCCCTGCTCTCCTTTGCCCCTTCAGTCTCTTATTATCACAGCAACCAGAGTGATACTCATAAGCTCTCAATCTTCTCCTTACCCCTGATGGTTCCCTTCGCAGAGAACAGCAAAGTCCTGATAATGCTCTACAAAGCCCTACATAACCCTACCATAAGCCCTCCCTCCTCTACCTCTCTAACACTCTGGTCCTCATACTTTCTGTTCCAGCCACACTGCTCTTCTTACTGCTCTGCAAACACCATCAGGCAGACAGTGGCCTCAGAGCCTTTGCATCTACTGTTCCCTCTACCTGGAAAACTCTTCCCCCAAAACTTTAATATTGCTAGTGCCCTTCCTTCACCTTCCCAGGGAAACTTCCCCTAGTCACCTGATCTAAAACATCATCCTTTACTCAAATGTTCAGATCCTCTTCCTTATCACTACTGAACCAATCAAACCATTTACTTGTTTGTCTTGCTTATTTTCTATTTCTAGTGGGAAATAATGTCTGCTCCACGTAGGATGACTATCTCAATTTGCCCAGGTCTCTCCCTAATCTAGCACTAAAATTACTGTGTCCCAGGAAATCCTTGGAAAAGGATGTAGGTCACCTACAGGGCAGGGGTTTTCTCTATTTTGTTCACTACTTCTATTTCTGGTGCCTAGCACATTGTCCGACACTCAATAAATAGTGGCTGAATGAATGAATGAACAGCCAGAGTGATCATCTGAAACTTTAATCAGATCACATCTCTCCCAGGCTAAAAATTTTTCAATGGCTCCTCATTGCACTTAAAAATCTAAACTCCTTACCATTGGGGCACCTGGGTGGCTCAGTCAGTTAAGTGTCCAACTTCAGCTCAGGTCATGATCTCACGGTTCGTGAGTTCGAGCCCTACATTGGGCTCTGTGCTGACAGCTGGGAGCCTGGAGCTTGCTTAGGATTCTGTGTCTACATCTCTCTCTGCCCCTCCCCCACTCTCACTGTGTGTCTCTCAAAAACAAATAAACTTTAAAAAAATTTTTTTTTAACTCCTTACCATGGCTACAGAGCCTGCCAAGGCTGGCTTTTGCCTGCAGCCTCTTGTACCTTCTTCTCCAACACTCCCCTTGAGCTCTGGGTGGTCTAACCCCCTTCCAGCCTCCTCAAGTACACCAACCCGTCCATACCTTTAGATATTTTCTCACTTTCTTGGCCTGGAATACATTTCCCTTGGAGGCTCCTGCTCGACTCTTCAAGTTTCAGTTCAAATGGGTCCTCAGAAAAGCCTTCCCAGGCTGCCTTATCTAAGAGCATTCTCTCAACCTTCCAACTCTCCACCCTGTTTATTTCCTGCACACTGCGCATCACTAACTGCAATCGGTCCTGCTTGTTTATTTGTTTGTTTACTACCTGTCGCCCACAAGGGCAAGAGCTATGTGTGCCTTGCTCTCTACCACAGCACCACTGCCGAGAACACACCAAATGCTCTTAAATATCTGTCCCAGCACTGCTCTGTGGTCAGGAAAGGAGGGCAGAAAGGTGGCAAGATTTCATGCCAGAGTAAGGACTTAATTTCACAGGAGCCCGAATGGGCTTTTTGAGCAATGAAGGAATTCTTTGAACCTTGTCAAGGAAGATGCTAACTGTAATAAAAATAATATATATCATTTATTCAGCACTAAACAAGGGCCAAGCACAGTGCTAAGCCCCTTATGTGTACCACCTCATTTAACCCCACAACAACCTCATTATTATCTCCAGTCTTAGGTAAGAGAACTAAGTGTAAAAAACACTGTCCATTGCCTGCTTAATGCCCATTCTCTGCATGTTCTTTGCTCCTAGAATCCCGGCTTTGTGTGGGGTGATAAAGTGTCCAAGCCTGGTGACAGGTCGCAAAAATTCTATTCCTTGCATTCCTAGACTCCCTTGCAGCTAGGGGTGGCCATGCGAGCCTATTCTGGATAATGTGAAATAAGCAGGAGTCTACTGGGGGAGGAAGTATTCTGAGAAAGCTTTATTTCTCCAACATCCTTCTTCCTGCCTTAAAGTGATATACTGTGTGGAGCCCTGGCAGCTATCTTGTGACCATGAGAAAATAAGCCTAAGAGTGAAAGCCATAAGGTTAAGCATGGCAGATCCGAAAAAGGGAAGTCCTTTGGTATTCTAGTCCCGTTGTTAACCATCTGAACCAACACAAGCAACTGCCTACCTCTAGTCTTTGTGTTATGTGAGTGAAATAACCCCCTCTTTGTTTAAGCCATCATTAGCCAAATTCACTGTAACCTGCAACTGAACACATTTTTAACCAAGAGACTGGAGCTCAGATAACTTTGGAGAAAATTAAACCTTTAGAGGAAGAATCCAGTTGGGAGGTTGACTGTGGAAGTCCAGCAGTATAATGACCAGAACTTGAGCTCAGACTTTGTTGTGGTGATTGAAACTAAACAGATCCTGAAGACGCTGCCTTTGAGGCCACTTAAAAGACAGAAGGCCAAAAAGAGGTGGGGGCGGGGCATCACATTCACTGCAGACCAGGTTCTGATGGTGAAATTTCCAAAAATGACAGAGGGAAATCTACAGGGAAGGTTTGGGATAAAACATGCAAAGTTCTGTCATAGGACAAGGTATAAAAGAACTAACGTCTTTTAGTTTCTATCCTGGTTCAGGCCCTATTTCAGAAGTTTTACAGTACTGGCCCATATAGACCTCCCAATTGACTGGCAATGCAGGAATCATTTCCACATTAAAGAAGAGGAAATTAAGGCTCAGGGAAGAAGTAAAGTATGTAAAAACTATAGATTCAAAGCAATCCCAATCAAAAGCTTGGCAGGCATTTTTAAAATGTAAATTGACAAACTGATCCTAAAATTCATATGGAAATACAAATGGCCTAGAACATCCTAAACAACTCTGAAGAAGAGGTTAAAAGTGGAGGACTAAGATCTGATTTCAGAAGTTGTTGTATTGTTATAAAGCTATAGTAATAAAAACAACTTAGTATTAAATAAAAAGTTCTGCACAGTGAAGGAAACACTCAACAAAACTAAAAAGCAACCTATTGTATGGGAGAAGATATTTGCAGACGACATATCCGATAAAGGGTTAGTATCCAAAATAAATAAAGAACTGATACAACTCAACACCAGAAAAACAAATAATCCAACTTAAAAATGGGCAGAAGACATGAACAGACATTTCTCCAAAGAAGACATACAGATGCCCAATAGACACATGTAAAAATGATCCACATCACTCATCATCAGGGAAATACACAAATCAAAACCATGATGGGATACTACCCCATACCTGTCAGAATGGCTAAAATCAACAACACAAGAAACAACAGGTGTTGGCAAGGATGTGGAGAATGGGGAACCCTCTCACACTGTTGGTGGGAATGCAAACTGGTGCAGTTACTGTGGAAAACAGTATGGAGATTCCTCAAAAAGTTAAAAACAGAACTACCCTACAATCCAGCAATCACACTAATAGATATTTACCCAAAGAATGCAAAAATACTCATTCAAAGGGATATATGCACCCTGATGTTTATAGAAGTATTATCTACAATAGCCAAATTATGGAAACAGCCCAAGTGTCCATCAACTGATGAATGGATAAGGAAGAGGTGATATATAAATACAATGAAATATTACTCAGCCATAAAATAAGAATGAAATCTTGCCATTTGCAATGACATGGATGGAGCTAGAGAAGATTATGCTAAGTGAATTAACTTAGTCAGAGAAAGACAAATACATATGATGTCTCCTAAATGTGGAATTTAAGAAGCAAAACAAGCCAGCAAAGGGGGAAAGGGAGGGGTGGGCAAACACAAAACAGTCTCTTGACTGCAGAGAACTGGTGGTTGCTAGAGGGGAGGTGGTGGGGGACGGGTGAAATGGGTGAGGAGGGTTAAGGAGTACACTTTAAGAACACTTGTGATGAGCGGCCAGTGATATATGGAATTGTTGAATCACTGTATTGTACACTTGAAACTAATATAACACTCTTAACCATCCTGGAATTTAAATGAAAACTTAAAAAAAAAAAAAGTCCATCTTGTCATAAGATAAGATAAGATAAGATAAGATAAGATAAGATAAGAAAGAATTAGTAGTATAGTGTAGTAAATAGTAAAGTAAAGCATAGTAAAGTATATAGTAAATAGTAAAGTATAGTATTGGTGCAAAGATAAACAAATAAACCAATAGAATAGAATAGAATAGAATAGAATAGAATAGAATAGAATAGAGAATCCAGAAATAAACCCATGCACATAAGAACAACAGGTTTTTGGAGCGCTTGGGTGGCTCGGTCAGTTAAGTATCCAACTTCATCTCAAGTCCTGATCTCATGGTTCATGAGTTTGAACCCTGAATCAGGCTCTCTGCTGTCAGCGCAGAGCCCACTTTGGAGCCTCTGTCTCCCCCTCTCTCTGCCCCTCCCTCCTTCACTCTCTCTCTCTCTCTGAAAAATAAACATTTTGTTAAAAAGAACAACTGGTCTTTGACAAAGACACAAAAGTAATGCAGTGGAGAAAGTATATCATTTATAACAAATTGTGCTGGAGTAACTGGAAATGTACATGCAAAATAAAGACTACGAAGGAAGAAGAAAGGGGGTGTGGAGAGAGCACCTGGAGTCACTCCTTGCACCATTAATAAAAATTAACTCAAAATGGATCATAATCCTTAACATAAGAGCCAAAACTACACAATTCTCAGAAAACACAGGAGTAAATCTTCATGACTTTGTGTTAATCATTGTACCTAGCAGCTTTGTTTATAATAGTCAAAAGTGAGGAGCCTGGGTGACTCAGTTGGTTGAACTTCTGAGTCTTGGTTTCAATTCAGGTCATAATCCCAGAGTTGTGGGATTGAGCCCCACATTGGGCTCTGCACTGAACATGGAATCTGCTTGGGATTCTCTCTCTCTCTCTCTCTCTCTCTCTCTCTCTCTCTCTCTCCCTCTCTCTTTCAAAATAAATAAATAAACTTTAAAAAACAAAAAATATAATAGCCAAAAGCTGGGGGGAAAAAATCAACTGCCCATCAAAAGATGAACAGATGAACAAATTATGGTACATCCATACAATGGAATACTACCTAGAATAAAAGCAAATGAACTATTGACACACACAACAGCATGGATGAATCTCAGAGGAACTATGTTGTGTGAAAGAAGCCAGATAAAAGGAATACCTACTGGATGATTCCATTTCTATAAAAGTTTAGAAAAGGCAAACTCATCTATAGGAACAGAAAGCCAATCAGTGGTTATCTGGGGAGGGGGAGGGGGAGGGGTGAAGAGAGGGGCTATAAAGGGGCACAGGAAACTCTGGAGGTGATGGGCATCTTCATTACCTTGATCCTGGTGACAGTTTTATGGGTGCATATATTAAGTCAAAACTTAACACATTGTTCAGTGTAGTTTATTATATGCCAATGATAACTCAATAAAATTATTTTTTTTTTGATATCCACAAGCATGGTAGGGGGTCAGCAGAGAAGCCCTTGCCAGGTGGCCAGAGCTCAAGAGCAGAGCTCACTCCACCGCCACAGGCTGCCCCCAGATGGCCAAAGTCTGTTGGCAGGAGCTCTGTGTGTGAAAACTACAGCTGGAATAGCTGGAATTCTTCATATAAATTCCAGGAAATCCAGGGACTTCTGGGCACCATATGAAAACATAAGAGGGAAAAAATGGCTCATTTTCTGAGAAAAATGAAGCATATTTTATGGGGTCATGGAGCCTCTGAAACACCAGCAACAACCCTTTTTCCTGGTGCCTGTTGGGGCTGGGAGTGGATATGGAGGAGAGAAAAGCCCAGTCCTGCCTGCCCTTCCCAGCCAGGGTCTCACACAGAGGCAGTCTGGCACCCATCAAGGCTGGCAGAAGGGGACGGAGAAGATGGAACTCCTATAGGCATCCAGAGGGGATAGAGGCAGGCTGGTGCAGGAGCCCTGAATTCGGAGGCGGGGGGAGTTGAGGTGTTCCGGTGAGTCAAAGCAGGGGCATCAGTGTGACCCTGAGGGAGGCTGTGTCACCTGCGGCTTTCCCTGGTGTCCAGACTGAGGTGGAGGCTGTTCCCAGCAAGGACGAGCTCTTCTCTGCAGGTAAAGGTGCACACATATACGGACGCAGGGGCTCTGACTGTGGGCAAAGAAGCAAATCTATTATCCCGGCTTCCTAACCAGATGGAGCTCTTTATAAGCATGGTTTATCACTTTGTAACAAGGCCTCTTCCATTCAATAGACACTGAGTGTTTTCCCATGCGCCCAGCACTCACCTGGAAATCCCGGCCCTCATGGAGCTTATATTGCGGTGGGAAAAACAGGCCATATGCAAGACAAATAAATAAATACACAAAGTGCCAGACAGCTATAAAGGCAGTGCACAGAAATTAAGCAGAGAATGGGGACAAGGAGAATGGAAGGGGACGTGGGTAGAACTAGACGAGGAAGGGGGGGAGTCACAAGAAGTTCTAGTGGGACCCTACCTTATCTCTCTGTGGTGGATTTTTTCCCTGAGAGCAGACCACAAAGAATCCAGGTGAATTTTGTTGATCCCCTGGCAGCTGTCACCAAGACCCACTTGTGTTCCTCAGCAGCTCTGACATGAGGAAGGCGTGATGACGGCCCCACCACAGATTGTTCCTGGGGGCTATTCAGCCCTGGGTCCAGTGATGAGCCAACTACCCCCCGAACTTTAGTACCTCATTTCCCTTCCAAGACTACTCTCACTAACCCCACCTCCTAAACTCAGGAAGCTCCTGCCCCTCAGACTCTCATCATTTTCTTAGTTGTCACCATGTACATACACCTTCCATTTATTCAGCCCTATTTATCTGCCCATGGTCATACCGCACCAATTCCCACTTCTGAGCCTTTTTCCTATGCTGCTCCTTGCCTAGAATGCCCTCCTATTCAAACACTTTTCATACTCAAAGGTGAAGCTCTAACCAACCTATTTCCAGAACCTCTCCCTTCCTGTGTCAGCCCTATGAATCCCCTCTTCTTGATCTCCAGCAGCACACCACATTGAGGCAATGCTGTCCCTTTGTCTCACTGTCATCTCCCTAAGGCTAGCTTGGTCCCTGCAGCCACCTTGGGTGTTCCTCTTGTGTCTTTACTTCTTCTCTAGGCCTGAGATGCAAGATCATGCTGAGCACACAAAAGGTATGCCACAGATATAACTCATTTCTCCCTCAAAAACTAGCCTTTGCTCTGTCCAAATTTCCTCCTCTCCATCTGAGAAATGGAAATGGTTTGGAAAATTCCAGCATGGGAGTGTTCAGCCTTATTTGAGTTGTGCAAGTGGGAAAAAATGTGCTTTTCCCCGAATTAACAAATTCCCCAGCCTTTCCTCTGAAAGCAACTTACAAACCTCTGAGCCCAATGTGTAAGCTTGCCAACGTCTTCACCTCTCTGAAGACTGAATTGTCTTCCTGTCTGTATGTCTCATGCACATGTGCATTTGAGGGTGAATGAGGAGGCTGGAATCAGAGTAGAAGTTAACCAATCTTGAAAATAAAGCATGTGACAAGTGGAAAGAGGCAAGCCTTTTGATGCTCATGTCCCTTGGCTTTCCAGCATACTGAGGAAACAATTTCTTAACAGCAGTATGCCCCTACCTGTCTCTATTCTCCCTCTCTGCATGTATCCAAATTCACCCATCCATCCATTCAACAAACACTAATTGAAAGTCAAATGTGGTTGGCAGTTTCTAAAATGGCTCCCGTGTTCCCATTTCCTGGTGCTCATATTCTTGTGTAATCCCCTTCCCTTCACTACTGAAGTAGTGGACCTAATAACTTGCTTCTAATGACTAGAATACAGTCAAAGTGATGGGACATCAAATTCAACATTAGTTTACAAAAGACGGTAACTTCCATCTTGGTCACAGTCTCTTTGTCGTTCTTGTTTATTCACTATGATGAGGTCAGCTGCCGCATGGTGAGATGCTCTACGAGGAGCTGGAGTGCCAGGAAATGGAGGGCAGACCTTGGCCAACAGCCTGGTGAGGAACTGAGGTCAGTCAGCAGATTGCAAGACACTGAAGGCTGTCAACAATGCTGTGGGCTTGAAGCCGGTCCTTGCCACTGAGTCCTCAGAGGATAGCATAGCGGTCTTGTGATGGAGGCTGAGTGGGGGATCCAGCCACCTGCATCCATGTTCCTGACCCACGGTCACTGCAAGATAATAAATGCTGTTGTTGCAAGCTTCTGCATTTTGGACTAATTTGTTATGAGGCAATAAATAATTCATACACCAACTATGTGCCAAGCACTCTTGTTGGCCCTGGAGCATAGGAAAGGACAAAACATCTTTGCCCTCATGTAGGTGACAGTCTAGTGAGGGGAGGCAGATGATAAATAAAGTATGGTGACAGAAAAGCTAAAGCAGTGAAGAGGAATGGTTTTCAGGTGGCTGGTGAGGTGGGGTGTCAGTGGTTGTAGCCTTTTACATGGGTGTTTGGAGAGGTCTGAGAAGGTGGCATTTGAGCAGAGACCTGTGGTGAGAGCATGAGCCCCGGGCATCCAGGGGAAAAGTGTTCCAGACAGAGGAACAGTCTAGAATGAGTTTTTGTTTTGCTCGGCAAAATAAAATTTAGAGAAGGAGAAACTTTCAGCTTCTCTTTTTAGCCTGTAGAAAAATATCTAAACATAGGCAGCCCACCCGAAATGCATTCCAACTTTCTTCCTGCTCCAGAGAGAGAGAACTCAGAGTCCAGACAGAAGTAAGCTGTGTTTCTGTTTTGTTTGTTTACTACGTCCTTGATAGAGGCAGTTACTCAGCTTGGCAGGTGGGACTTTGTGATTTTGAGGGGAGGAAGGAGACCGTGTCATGCCTCTCTGCCCTGTCCTCCCCTCTGTGTGGCTTTCCTGCTTGGTGTGGAGTATAGGATGTGGGGGCTGGGCAGCTGAGACCCCATCCCAGAGGGATACCCTCTGAAGAAGACTTGAATTGCCCAATTCACTCTGGGCTCCCTGGGGCCATCAATTCACCTTGGGCTTGACCCTCTCAAGGTCTAAGAAATCCAGCCAGAGCCACTCTTGCTGCCGAGAGTTGGTGGGAGCCAGGGGCACTGAAGACCACTCTCTTGCATCTGCACAGGACTCAGGCTTATCTGAGGAATGTATGGGGAGAGCAGTTTACAAAACGTTTTTTGAGCTGCCCTATGAAGAAAGTAGTCCTGATAAAGTTCTTCTGTTTGCGGGAAAGTGGAGGTTTGGGTAGACTCAGCGGCTCTCCTTCCCCCACCGCCTGCTCAGAGGGAGGCTGGACACTGAAGCCTTGGCACCAAGCTGCCTGATGGACAACGCTGATTTGTCAGAGGGGATGCCAAGAGCAGTTCTCCTTCCAAAATCTGATCAGGTCCAGATCTGATCCTCTGGCCCAAGTCAGGATTGAATGAATGACTGCCTCTGACTTCTGTCAAATTCTGGCTTTACTTGATCGCTTTCACACCCATGAAATTGGGTGTGAACTTTCCACCCGGTCCATGTTATCCAAAAGGACAGCCTGGCTTTACATGGGCCTTCCCTGGGCAGCCAACAGTGCTCTGCTTCTCCAGACACAGAGGAAAGATGGCGTAAAGACATTTCTAACCAATAAAAATGGGAAGCTCTTGTTACCAGCAAACCCTCATTCAGGGAACACTTCTAGAGCAAGAGGAAAATGATCCCACGTGGATGCATGGAGATGAGGAAAGTAATGGAGAGCAATGAAAAGGGTAAAGCTATGGGCAAAACTAAATGAATATCGATGACATATAAGAAAATAATAATAATGTCTTGTGAGGTTTAAAATATACATGGAATTAAAATTCAGGACAACAAGAGCACAAAGATGGGAGGGGAGTCATGGAGCTAACGTGTTCTAAAATCTTTGCATTGTCCTGGAAGTGGTAAAAGTAGTAATTTATATTAAACTTTAATAAGTCAGGAGAACATTTTGTAATCTCTAGGGTGACCACTGAAAACAATAATAAAAGATTATATAACTAATAAGCTAAATGGAATGGAAGAATAACAAGTACTTATAAAGTAAGAAAGGAAAAAGGGAATATAAAACAAGTGAAACAAATAAAAGACAAACAGTGACATGATGGATTTAAACCCAAATATGTTAGTAATTTCATTAAATATACATAGGTTAAATGTTCCAATTAAAATCAAAGGATGTCAGCCTGGATTCGTTTCAAGGAAGGCTGACTGACTCAGGCGGCATGCACCCTCTTTCTTGCCTGCTCCTCTTAATCTTAACCCTCCTAATAGTTGGGAGATTGACTTGATAGCTGGAGCCGCAGTGGTCATCCTGCAACCATGAGGCTGAGCCCAGAAGCTGTGGCCAAAGGATGAAGGAGCAGAAAGATTAAAAGGAGCCTGGGGCACAGAAGATGCTGGGAGCTACCATACCAGCCCTAGGTGACCCACCTCCAGATTTCATGCTTTGTGAAAGAAAAGTAAATCCCTAACTTCTCCCATTCAGTACATTGTCTTTGCATTTTGTCAATGGTTTCCTTTGCTGTGCAAACCCCCTTACTTGGGTGTAGCTCCAAAAGCTTATTTTTGCTCTTGTTTCCCTTGCCTAAGGACACATACCTAGAAAAAAATACTGCTAAGGCCAATATCCAAGAAATTGCTACCTATGTTTTTTTCCAAAAGTTTTATGGTTTCAGGTCTCATATTTAGGTATTTAATCCATTTTGAGTTCATTTTTGTGTATGGCATAAGATAGTGGTTCCGTTTCATTCTTTTGCATGTGGTTGTCCAGTTTTCCCAACACCATTTGTTGAAGAAACCGTATTTTTTCCATTGCATATTCTTGCCTCCCTTGCATTAGATTAATTGACCATATATGCATGAGTCTATTTCTGGGGTCTCTATTCTGTTCAATTGATCGATGTATCTGTTTCTGTGCAGGAAAGGGAACCCTCATGCACTCTTTGTTGGTGGGAATGTAAATTGGCACAGTCACTGTGGAAAACAGTAGAGAGGTTCCTCAAAAAAATGAAAAGTACCATGGGATCCAGTAATTTCGCCATTGAGTATTTCCCTAAAGAAAACGAAAACACTAATTCGAAAAGATATTATGCACCCCTATGTTTATTGCAGCATTATTAACAATAGCCAAGCTGTAGAAGCATCCCAAGTATCCATCCATAGATGAGTGGATAAAGATATCTCTCACACACTCACACACACACACACACACACACACACACACACACACACACACTGGAATATTACACAGCCATAAGAAAGAATAAGATCTTGTCATTTGTGACAACATGGACAGACCTAGAGGGTATTATGCTAAGTGAAATAAGCCAGACAGAGAAAGACAAATACCATATGATTCCACTTACATGCGGGATCTAAACAAACAAGCAAAAAAACAGAAACAAAATCATAAAACAGACTGGTGGTTGCCAAAGGGGAACAGGTTGGAGGGACAGGTGAAATAGGTGAAGGGGATTAAGAGGTACAAACCTCCAGTTCTAAAATAAATAAGCCACATGGATGAAAAGCACAGCATAGGGAATATAATCAATAATATTGTAACAATGTTGTGTGGCGACAGATGGTGACTACACTTGCCATGGTGAGCATAGAACTGTCATATCACTGAGTGCCGTATACCTGAAATCAGTGTAACACTGTATTTTAACTATACTTCAATAAAAATAAAATAAAATAAACTTAACTTTAAGTCACTCTGTGTTGTGTCTAATACTCATGCTTAAGCACAATCTCTGATACACAAGTTTTAGGACATTACATCTGCCAAACTCACTCAGTGTCAGATACTAACCTTAAACCAATTAAACCCACTGGATCGTGCACCATGTAAAACCTCTAAAGAGCACTAAAGAGCACAGTGTGACTCACTCTAAGAGCAGAGCCCACTTAGACCAATTAGACGTCAGGGGGGTTTAATGGATTGGGACCAGTCACACAAATACCCCTAAGTGCCCATCTCACAACCAAAAGGATATTGCTATAATACTTTATAAACAACTTAAATGGGTTGGGAGGGGGGTTTCTTGTAGGCAGCCAACAATTATAAAACAATATGGGTCTTGCCATGGCAAGAACAAGTGTCCATTAGTTTATTCTATTCAGTCAACAATAGTTATACAGCACCCACTATGCACCGAACATTGCTCTAGCCGTCAGGGAGACAGCAAGAAACAAAATACAGAACTCCCCTGCCTAGCACAGTTTACATGCTAGTGAGGGAGACAAAAAATAAGCAAATACATAAGTGAGACAAATTGCATGTAGAATGGTAAAAAGTTGATGGAGGAGAAAAGTGGAAAGAAGAGAACAGAGAATGGGGTAGATTGCAATTTAAATAATGATTATTCAGTATGATCAGGGGAGGTCATACTGGAAGATGATATTTGATAAAGACCTCAAAGGAGTGAGTAGGCGATAAATGACAAGGCAAAATGTTTCAATCAGCTCTTGCCAAGGTAAGAGGAAGGAGTTGGGAAGGATATAACTTGCCCTCATGAATGGCTTTGGCCAAGGGTGTTGCTTGCTGAAGAACTGCCTTTGAATCTTAGCAAGGGGGAACCTGGCTTGTGGGAGGTCCCACTGCTGAGTGGTGTAAGGTGAGAATTTAGAGACTTCTCAGCATAGAGGATAATTATCGTGCACGTCCTGGATGCCATTAGAAGGAAGGTTCCATTCATGCTCCCAACAGCCCTCTGTATGAAGTGGGTTTTGTTATGATGCTCATTTTACACACAAGGAGAGGGAAGCTTATCTTTCTGCCCAAGGTGGTAAAGCCAGTGGGTATGGAGGGAGGCTTCTTGAGCTGCTGCCATCAGCACCTCACAGGCCCACCCTTCCATCTCCAGGAAATGCCCATTAGGGTGACATGCAGGAAGATCAGGGCTTGAAGATAGTGTGGAAGGAAAGGAAGGAGATAGTGTGGAAGACTTGCCTCCCCCTTCCACCTTGGAGGGCCTGGCTGAGCCTGTCCTTCGTCCTCTTGACTGTGGCATTGACAGGGGTTTCATGGATCCTGGGGGCAGGGGCAGCATAGGTGCGTGCAAGGGACCGTTGGCCAAGTCTCAGCATTAGGGCTTCACAGCTGCAGAGACAAAGGGCTCTGCCTTTACCTCCACCATATTGGGAAGCACCACCCCTCCACACCATTCCCCCATCCCTACCACTACCCTGGACCTTCCCCCTTTGGCCAGTTGTTCCTCATGGAGATGAAGTGGATTTCTTGGCTGCACTTTTACAGGACCCTTGACCCAAAGGGAAGGGTCTGAAATGTACAGGGTACATAGCTCTCTTAGGGAGAATTTATGGGAGGTCTCTGCCTCTCTCTCTTCCTACCCTTTCCTCCCTGCAGCCAACGTACCAATGTTTCCTCTGACCTCAGAGGAAACTCCTCTTGTGCCTCTCTAGGGTCACTCCTTTGTCCCAGTGCTGGATTTCATGTCTTTTCCAGCACTAGTCACATTGTATCTGGGATGGGGTTGGGAAGAGTTTGTCAAACAGAATCTGAAAAAGCAGGCCAGGTGGTCAAGACCCACTGGACTTCCAACAGACTTTCAGCAAGGGCTCCCCTAAATGTGGGATGCGTTGTCTCAGTCTCCAACTCTGGAGCTCTCAGATTCTCCACTAGGACGTTAGACTCTACACTGTGATTTGCCCATACCTGATACCTCCTGAGATCAGTCTACTTTCTTTCAGCCTGTCTTCACTTATGTGGCTGCCTTAAACAAAATATACAGTTTCTTTCCTGCAGGGAATTTTAGACTCTTCATATAGGTTGACACCATTGTGAACCTCTAAGAAAGGAACACTGTTTATGGAGTCTCTCTAGCATATCTGACCTCAGGTTTTGAGGAACACTTCACAAGGCCAGCACACAGCATACCCTGAGAGCCTCTGCACAAAATAAGTCAGACATTATGATGTCTCCCAAGTGACTCCAGTATCCTGCCCAGTCAAACAACACAACAGTTCAATGGTGCTGAAAGGCCAAGTGCTCTGCCCTTAGGAGGCAGTCAAGGTGGGCCTGGGAGCAGCAGTGTTCTCCCAGCCATCCTCTCCTATGAATGCACCTAGAGGAAATGGGCGAGAGTGGAAGCAAGTGGGGTGCCTGGGTGGCTCAGTCGGTTAAGCAACTGACTTTGGCTCAGGTCATGATCTCACCCTGGGTGAGTTTGAGCCCTGCATCAGGCTCGGTGTTGACAGCTCAGACCCTGGAGCCTGCTTTGGATTCTGTGTCTCCCTCTGGGAGGGAGCCCCTCCCCTGCTCACTCTCTCTATCTCTCTGTCTCTCAAAAATAAACATTAAAAATTTTTTTTCTTAAAGTGGAAGCAAGGACAACTCTGGGCCAGCCTTCTCCTGAATACTGGGTTTGGTGAAGGCAAGGTGGAAATTATTTTTTTTTTAAGTTTATTTATTTATTTTGAGAGAGAGTGAGAGAGAGCGAGCGCCAGCTGGGGAGGGGCAGAGAGAGAGGGAGACACAAAATCCCAAGCAGGCTCTGTACTGTAAGAACAGAGCCCAACGTACCGCAAGAACAGAGGTCAAACTCACGAACTGTGAGATCATGACATGAGCCAAGATCAAGAGTCGGACACTTAACCAGCTGAGCCACCCAGGCACCCCCAAGCAAGGTGACATCTACAGGGAATACCACATGCCTCCTGGAACCCCAGCTCAGCCTCTGGACCTCTAAGTCCCCTCAAGTTTAAAAAGCCTCAAGTCACCCTTTGCCAAGTCTTGGTGGCAGCCCTGTGGTACCAAGGTAGTAGAGTCCCACGTGTCATCCAAGCTGTCACAGAAGCACCCCTATCCCTGGCTTATCCTTGGCGGATGTTTGGGAACCCAGTGCACAGCAGGCCCTGGAGTCGTAGAACCAGTCCAACAACCCTGAGCTTGCCAGCTTCCTGCCCCAAGTGCCCGCACCAGTCCTGACAAGGTCTGGAATGAGCCACCTCAGTGAGAAAAATCAAGAGGAGGCTGAGTCCAACCAAATGCGGAGGAGAGAGCAGTACCATTATCCTGCTTCTGCCCCAAATCTGCCTACTGGGTGGGAAAGAGATGAAAGGAAAAAACCTAACCGTAGCAAAAGAAATCAGGAGAGGAGAGAGCAAGCAGGAGAGGGATCTCAACAAAATTCTGGAAAATGGAATGCAGACAGATGAGGTTATAGCTTTCTCCCCACAGCCAGGTGTCTGGGAGGGGGAAGAAGCAACCTCAGCAGAGCCTCAAACAATCTTAGCAAATGAAGCCACTGGACACACAAGACAGGGGCAAGGGTGAGGCTGAAACCAGGTGAGCTGTCTGACAGCTTTATGAAGAGGAGATCCCCTCCTTTGCCACATGAGAAGATCAGCACCTCATTCTGTACCACTCTCCTCCCTCCACCCCTGCTGCCAGAGTGGAAAGCCTGAGAGGGGAGGGGTCTGGCATAGCCCATTTTTCCCAACCCCCTCTGCTTCCTGTTCCGCTGTCCAAACACTGGCTGCCAGGCTTTCAGCCTCCAGGCAGGAGATTTGGAGGGTCCTTCACTGGGAAGCTGACTGGCCCAAGGGAAATGATCTACATATTCTACTATTTGGGGGTCCCCATCATCACAGCCAGAACCTTATCCCATCGTTTCTCTGTGAGACCCTCCAAAAAGCCCAGCTCTGCATCCACATGGGGCCTTCATCAGCTGTTAAATGCCTCCTTTTTAAATAGGACCAGACAGCCAAGAATCAAAGTCATTTGGGGAAGCCTTAGCTACGAAAAACAGAGACCAAAACAAACAAACAGAAAAAATGAACTCCAAGGAAACAGAGATAATGTGGAGATTGGAATAAGAAAACAATTTTCATTGTAATTACTACTCCCGGGGGGGGATACAAGAAGATAATTCATGAAACAAGAAGATGATGTTATAAAAGGGAACACTGGATTAAAACCAGCTCTTGAAAACTAAAACTGATAACAAAAATATAGAAGGGTTGAAATTTCCCAGAAAAATAAAAGGTAACGGCAGTGGTGGGGGGGAGTTGTTTAAAATTTAGAGAACCATTTTGGGAGCTCTAACATCCAAATAACTGGAGTTTCGGAAAAGAGAACAGTTAAATTGGAGAAGAGTAACAACAGAAGCATACGGGAAACTTCTCAGCACTTAGGGACATGAAGTGCCAGACCAATGGGTCCACAAAGCACGCAAAACAAAGGACAAAATCGTATCAAGGCACAACACTGGGAGATTTCAGAACATCAGACGTGTCGAAAAAATCCTCAAAGCTTTAATCCTCAAAGAAAGAAACAGAAAACATTTTAAATCCAGGGATCAGCAATCAGAATCACATCATTGTTTTCCACGGCAACAATGGAAGTAAGAAGGCAATGAGGCAACCTTTTCAAATACAGAAGAAAATTATTAAATTATTTGTAACCTAGGGTTTTATACCCAGCCAAGTATCAGTCCTGCAGAAGAGTACAATGAAGAGATATTAAGACATGAAAGATTTTTTGCCTCCCACAGATCCATTCCTAGGAAGCTACCAGAAGACAAAGACAAGGAATCTGGGAAACAGGGAAGCAAAGTGGGGGAAGGACCATCAATGGAGCCAGAGGGAGGTCTCAAGATGAAAGCTGTTTGGTGCAACCAGACAACAACCCATCCCAACTCCCCCGAAGGGATGCCACAGATCAAACTGGACCTGATAGCACACCAGTGGGCCTATGACATGCACGGAATGCAATTTTAGGATTCTGTCTGTCCGTTTGGGCACAAATTAATGCTAAATATACAGCACACCTAGAAGATGAAAAATGAGGTAGACATTTAACTGCAATAAAAACAAAAGTTAAATAAGAAACATGGCATAGTATATGATTCAGCTATTAATACCATATACATAGTCATAATAATATAAACACTGAATAGTAATTTAACCAAAACGTGGCAGGTAGACACATCAAGAGAATGAGGGAAGAGAAGTGTGTGTGTGTGTGTGTGTGTGTGTGTGTGTGTGTGTGTGTGTGGTATATAAGAGAGCTATATCCTAACCTTGAGTGGTACATAAGAGAGCTATATCCTAACCTTTTGTAGTAGGAAATAGGTAGATAATACCTAAAACAGAAACACCAGGAAATAAAGAAGTCCATTTTTTTAAAATTTAAGTTTAAATGATAGAACATGTAAGACTTAAAAGTGGTTGCAGGGTCCTTGTAGAAGGACCCTCTTGTCTCTTGGGAATGGAACTTGATGAGGAAAAAGTGGAACAGGGCACTATTTTTACATTATAGTGCTATCTGACTTTTTAATTTTTTTTCTTTCTTATTGAGGTATAGTTACAATAACAAACTACTCTAATTTAAAGTACACAATCTAGGGACACCTGGGTGGCTCAGTCGGTTAAGTGTCTGACTCTTGGTTTCCACTCCGGTCATGATCTCACAGTTTGTGAGTTTGAGTCCACATCAGGCTCTGCACCGACAGTGCATCATCTGCTTGGGATTCTCTCTCACTGCCCCTCCCCACCTCTCTCTCTCAAAATAAATAAATAAACTTAAAAAAATAAAGTACATAATTTGATGTTTTGGCATGTACATATATCATATATATATATAATACATACTATATATATATATATATATATATATATATATATATATATATACACACCACAAAGTGTCCCTTTATAATCCCTCCCTCTCAGGATTACTCCTGGAGAAGGACATATGGGTGGCTGGAGGTCAGTGGCTCAACGTTTTCTGCTTCTGTTTTAGTGAACCAAGGAGTCTGTGCTTCTAATGCAGGTTCCTCATATGCCAGCATGGGGAAGACACCTCACAGTCCATCTTGGCCTTCAGCTTGAGAAGCACCTCCTCCAGGATGCCTACCATGACACCCTCCCTGTGTGCATACTCCCTTCTTTAAAGATGGAACTCTCCACTCTCTAGTGTACTACCCTCTTTCTCCCCTGCACTCAGTGACCTGTGAGTCTGCAAGGTTGGACACCTTCCATTCGAGGGCCTGGCTCAGAGCAGGTGCTCAGAAAATATTTGTTCAGTGAATACATGAGATACAAAAAGAAATGCATGGATCGTGAATAGGTGAGTAAATGCCAAGTCTTTTCCCATTGTCAATTATTTTAAGGTTGTTTGTGTTAAAGATGATATCTCTTTAAAGACTGTGTGAAAGCCCAGGAGAGGCTGAAATAGGAGGAAAGCTCAGAAACACAACTGAGCCATTAATCCATTCGAGGAGCCTGAGAGACATCTGTCCCTTGTATGAAACCCTGTCCCAAACACGCCCCCCTCGACCCTCCTCAGGGATCCAAGACTCCTCTCCGGAGCCCTGGGAGTAGCTAACTCAAGCAGTTGAGGATGAGGATCACTAGGGGGCACTCTTTCATCATATTGGCCCTGCCCCAAAGGCCACAGAAGCCTACCTTGGGGTCTTCTACAAGGACCCTGCAAACCGAGGGGCAGGCCTCTTCACATGCTCTGCAGCCTCTTGCCAATAACAGAGAGGGTCTTTCCAAGGAGCAGTGGCACATCCACTAAAACAGTATCCACTCGGTACAAGGTAGCTTTGCAGAAAAGGCAGGTATTTGGGGGCACATTGATATTTCAGAATGACCTTCCTTTCTTTACTGCCTTGAGTGTGTCAGTTCTTAGATCCCCAGTCCCAGCCTGACAGCTGCCCAGGTAAGAATAAACTGAAGGGTACACTCCTGCAATTTACCTATTTACTCACCTATATCCACTAGACACATTTTCCTTGAAGGACTGGGGACTGGGAGGCTCTGGGCGATTATAGCCCCCAACGTAGGGGGAAGAAATGGGAGCTTACGGCCTGCACAAATCATCCCAGCCTTGGGCCTGCACGAACCTCAGAAGTGGCACAGAGGAAGGCTAGGGGCCCAAGTGGTATGTGTAGTCTGGAAAGTCAGGGCTCCTTCATTTTTTAGGACAGCACTCTCTTAACCTCAACCATTGTGGGACTTAATTTCAAAGATACTCCCTCTCTGGAGGAATTAACCACCCAAACACAAAGACTCTGTAAGGCACCCCTGCCTGATGGAGATTCTCGACCTGGAGTGGAAGGGAAGTGAGTGGTAGGAGAGGACTGGGGGGAAAACCTGGATGTAGGAGGACACGGAGAAGGGGGAATGCAGAACAAAGAGAAGAAGGCCCTTAGCTTGGCTCTTGGAACTGGAGCATTGGAACTTCCATTCCAACATCTAGGTTCTTCCTGTGAATTTACTATCTGCTCCAGATTCTGGTGGGCTTCCTGTTTCCCCCAACCTGTCAAAGGAAGTGTCCAGGGGAGGCTGGAAGGGAGAATTTCACAACTAACAGAGCCTTCCTTTGAAGTTGCCACCAGGGCCCTGGAGCCCCGCCTCTACCAATCAACAATTTGGGCAATGAGGAGACCATTCTCTTCCCCTCATGTTCCCATTTGGTACAGTGGGACACAATGCCAGATTGAGGCCATATCACAGGCACAGACCCAGCCCCAAGTCCAGGTCTAGGCTAAGGAGGATCCCTTGGTAAGCCCTGTCCACACCTATGATGCAGCCACACCCCTAGGAGCTGAACTTTCCAGAGCAAAGGCATCAAAACTGACTTACTCTGAGAATTGGGTCACCTCTGCATCTTTCCTGGGCAGGATTCCAGACCCAGCCAGCCATGCTGTCACCTGAGAAGAATCATTAACTGCAGGGGGAGAGGGTAAGAGAGAAGGGGAAAAGATGGGTGGAGACGGACAAAGCTGGGAGGAAGAAAGCACTGGCTCGCTCACTAGAAGAGCCTCTCCTCCCCTCCCATATGGGAAGATTCATGTACCAGCAGCCTAGCCAACCCAGTGCCCACCTATGCACACCTGCCCCTGGTACATCTTTCACCCAACTACCCCGCACAACTCAGGCAGGCTTCACTGAGGCCTCTGGCTCTGCCTTGCCTGGGAGGCCCTGCCCTCCAACCTTCTTACAGAGAGGAGGAGAGAGGAGAAGGAGAAGAGGAAGAGGAAAAGAAAGAAGAAATGTGTGTACATTTCAGCCCCCTCCAGGTTTTGGGATCCCTCCCCCTTCCTGTTGCTCTAGGACATAGAGGTGAGGAGTCACAGGGGCCCATTTAGGTCTACAGCAGGTTTATTTATCCACTCCAAGATGTACTTGCTTGACTCTAGCGGCCTTGAGCAGGCCCCTTTCTGTAACCATCTCAAGAATGTTTGTCAAGCATTTTGTCAGGTACCCCCCCCCCCAAACGCCCCTGAAAGATAGGACTCTACCATATGACCTTTCACCTGATTTTGCAATCCCAGAGGGCACATGCCTACTCTCATACCTCCACCAAGTGTCTCCAAGAAGAATTCCATCCATGGGGTAAGGCCACCTGGGACCTCTTCTTCTCCCTTCCTTTTTAGTTCTAAAATTTTTACCAAGTGTATCTAGTTGGGACAGTGACATATTGGCCTTAGCTTCTCTTTGTGAGATGGTCTTTGGATGGCCAAATACCCCTTAGCTTGGCACAAAAGACTTATGTTCTCATTTGTCTCAGAGCCGATCATTATTTGTAATGCAATATTTGGCTTCTGAGTAAATCACACACACAGACACGCATCTTTGGGGAGGACTTCATTAAATATTAACAATGTCCCTGGCTAGTAAATAGCTCTTTGAACTTAAAACGTTTTCTCGTCCCTGGTCTCTCCAGCAGATCTGGGGCTTGTAAACTCCATGGTGAGGGGAGGAAAGGACCTTACTGGGGGTAGGACTCGGCCTTCACTCTCCCAGGGGATAGGGTCCTGAGTCCCCCACATGCAGATGTTGGGAGGCCCAGTGTGGCCAGGGCTCAGGAGTGGCACACAGAACTGTGGGAGTAGAGGAGAAAGGCGGCTGGGGAGAGGGTAAGGACAGGTGGGTAGGGTGTGTCTGAAGAAGAAGTGTAGGCCAGCACAGATGGACCAGCCTACAGGAAAAGTGGGGGAGGGAGCGTCCTAGGGGCAGAGGAAAGAACTTCATCCAGGTCAAGAATAGCAGGACCAAGATGGGTGGACACCAGGGAGGGCCCTGACTGGCAGGGGTATAGGAGGGAATGAAGCTGAGACTGAAACAGAGCAGATGGAGAGAGGAGGGCTCCCAGAGTCTGTCTTGGACCTCTAGGGAGCCCGGGTTCCGGTGGCAACGGAAGGGTTTTGAGAAAAAAACTGAGCAGCCCAGAGGTTGCCTGGCTTCATCACTCACGCTCTCTGTGACCCTGGGGCAAGCTAATTAACCTCCCTGAGCCTTGGTTTCCTCACTTATGACACAGGGATGATAACAGAACTCCCCGGGAGGATGATTGGGAGGGCTGACCGGGATGACGAGGCGAAAAGCGGGTGGTGGCACCCCGCGCGCACTGCGTAAATTTAGGGGTGCTGATTACTACCTTTTTCCGGAAGAGTTGGACAGAGCGCCTGGCGGCGGTTGATTCAGTTGGTTAGGTGGATCAAATTAACCAGAAGATTTTCAACTCAGATTCACACTTCCTGTGGAGACAGGCCCTAAAAGAGCTGGCGAAGGTGTTTGTAAACAATAACAGGGCAATTCAAAGGTCGCCGCTGGCGGTGAAAGCAGTGGGGGGTTAGGGAAGAGGCTCCAGGGAAAGCAGTCTTCTCTTCGCCGGGGGAGGAGGGGCTTGTAGGATCCAAGACAGGCAGGTGTGGACACCTTTGCGGTCTTCCTTCCCTTGAATACACATATACAGACACACGCACGCGCGCGCGCGCATCACCCCCCAGCCCTCTCCCGCAGCAACACCCAGAACCCCTCAGCGACACGCGATTGTCCATCTCCCGGCGTTGTCCCGCCGACAGGGAAGAAGGAGTGAGTGGAAGGCCGGACGCATTTGGGGGGCGGTAATGGCCGAGGGGATTAATTCTTCTCACGCAGCCCTGAAGGCAAAGCGTGGCTGTGGCGTGGGGAGAGGCGCAGTGCGTCCTGGAGGGCCCTGGGCCGCGCGGGAACCGAGCTCTGAGGCCGGGCGCCTGGCCCGCAGCGCCGCCTCCCGGGAGGAAGGCGGGGGCCGGGAGGAGGGAGCCGGAGGAGGCGGAGGGCGGAGGAGGGCGGCGCGCTGAGAGGTTATTTGTGGTTCGCTTTGATCCCGAGGGGGAACCTGAAACTCTCACATTCCTGGCATAGCAGCCGCCTCCGGCGCAGGCCGACCCTGGGGCTGCGCGCTGGGGCCCGAGCGGCCAGAGCGTCGGCGCCACCGCCTAGTGCACACCTCCGCCGCCGAGCTGAGCTGAGCGGAGCTGGGCCGGGTCGTCGGGTCTGACTGCGCCAAGCACCCGGGGGCCGCAGCGGTAAGGAAGGCCGCTCGGCGCTTCGGGGAGCGCTCGGGTCGGGAGAGACGCGTCCAGCCGAAGCCAGAGCCCCGGCGCAGCCCGCTCTTTTCTGGGAGCGGGAGGCCGGCGCTCTAAGCGTCCTCGGGATGCAGTGCGCCCTTTCCAGGAAGCCGCCGGGGCGACCCGGGACCATTCCTCGCTGAGGGCGCTCCGCAATGCGCCTGGGTCGGGGGCTCTAGCTGGCGCGGGGTCCCCTGGGGCTGGGGGAGGGGGCAGCTTCTGGGGAGAGCGGTGTCATGTGTTTTGGGCCGTGGGTTGGAGAGAGCGGCGCAGAAAAGGGAAGGAGACGCCGCTTAGAGTTCAAGTTGCAGGGCCCTGGGGCTGATCTGGTTGGTTAGGTGGGGATTACAGGTGTCTTTGCCCCCAACTAGTCCAAGAATTCCTCTTTGTCTTCCTTGGAAAATCCTCTCTGGAGCCACTGACTGGCTCTCACTTAGAAAGAATGCAGCCGGCCGTCCAGCCCGGTGACGTCAGCGTTGGAGCATTTGGAAAACAAAGAGGGCTCGGGAGGCTGGGAGGGAGGCGGACCCGCGACGCTTAAAGAACTCCGTGGGCCTCCGGCTACCCTCCCCTGCTCGCTCTAGGTGCACCGGCGGCCTCCAGGTGTTCGGGGTCGGCTTGGAGTCTGGGTAGGGCGGGATCCCTGGCTGGGGTGCAATCTGACTTAGGGACCGTCGCTTGGGTTCCTTAGGCGAGCGTGAGCCCCGGCGAGAGCCGGAGTTACGTGCTTACTTAGGAAGGGGGTGGGGGTTCAGAGAACCAGGAGCGCTGGTGCAGCAAAGGTGCACGGCCCGGGTCGTGGTCGCAGATTTTAGTAAGGCCTCAGCTGAAGGGATGTGCCTCTGAGGCGTCTGACGGGGACAGATTCGGATGAGAGGCCCCGGAGGTGTTCCCTGCTCCCAGGCACACCGTTGGCGGAGAGGAGACCAGGAATCTGTCCAGAAAGCTCTGCATTCCCCGGTCTTTCTCAGCAGGTTTCAGCCCAGACTGATTACTTTAGGAAATGCCCCGCAGATGAAACCTTGGGGCGAATTGATTCCAGTTTGGTTTGCCTCTGGTAACTCTGGAGTCTTGCATCTCCAGCCTCCTGTGTGTAGGGAGAAGGGGCCGCATGGTGGGGTGCCAAGAAGGATGGGTACAGAGATGCCTTCCAGACTCCACTCCCTCTCCTCATTTCTGGGCAGCCAGGAGGAAGGAGCGGATTGGGAATGGCTGCTCTGCCAACCTACCAAGCCCAAATAGCAGCAGGGCACTGGGGCTAGTTCTGTGGCGGAGGCGGGGCCACGTTCTGCCTGCTCCCCTTCCCCCATACACAAGGACCTATGGAGATGTGGTTTTGTTTGGTTTTCCCTGAATCTAGTTTGGAGGTTTGTGTTGGAGGAGGCTGTGGGAAGGAAGCCAGGTGAGGTGGGCGGTCTTCCAGGACATGAGCCACTGAGAGCCCAAGCTCAGAAGAGAATACCTTCCTCAAGAGATAGGATCTCCCTGCACTTGAGGCTTCCAGGTCCCTGCAACCAAGAGCCTCTCCCTTGCTCGCTTACGTCTCCAATTGGCTCAAATGGGTGTTACTGGTATCAAAATGCTGAGTGCCCATCCCCTATGTGGCATAGGACCGTTGAGGTCTTTTCCGATGTAGCAAGTGCGTGTGTCTGTGTGTAAGGGGGACGGTCATAAAATCAAAGACAGGGTGCTACCCTTTCTTTTTCCTGGGGCATCCATGCGGTTGCTGTCAGCACACAGACTGTGTGACTTACCTGCACACCTGGATGAGTGGCACCTTTTTGCCTCAGTTCACAAAACCATGGTCCTACTGTAGCTTCTCTTCTTTCATCCCATATTCAGCAAACCAGCATTTTTTCCTTTCTCCTGTTCACCTTGCAGAGTAACTGCCGAGGTCATCCCATGACAGGGAGGGCTCAGCATAGTAAAGGGTGGTGAGTTAACTGCTAAGACTAGGGCTTAGGCATGCAGCATTCTAGAGGGAGCTAGGGGCAGTTTGCCCAAGGCTTTTACTAGGCTGGACTCATTCTTTACCCCCTGCCAATAAACTGGGGCCCTGTCCATCCCTAGACTGGCCTGCTCAGTGGTTATGGCTGAACTACCCCTGCTCTGGAGTCTCTCATCAGCCTTTTCAATGGGAAGCAGACTGCAGGAGGCTGGGGTTCCTGGGTGATTGATTACCCACTAGGTTACTGTGTCTTTTTCTTTAGACATAGTAAAGATGCAGCTATGCCTCCATACTAAGTGTGAATATGATGGTATGGCAACCCTTTGCTAAGGATTCACAGCGCACCAGGAGCTCAGCAGCCATTGCCTCATTTAATTTTCAACTCCATGAGCAGGCATTATTCCTTACATTTTTCTGATGAAGAAACGGAGGCTCAGAGGTTAGGCAACTTGCCTTAATCAGTAGGCAGCAGCATTGGCAGTTGAACCCAGCCTTGCGTGACCCTCCATAGCCTTGCTCTTTGCCATTCTGCTTTGGGCCAGAGTGTAATGGAAAGTCCTCCTGTTCCTCTCCCAGGTACTCCCACTGACTGCTCTTCTTTCTCTTCTCTCGGGTGCCCTAGGGCCAGGTGCCACCGGCCACTGTTCAGGCAGGGGTGTGCAAGCCAAGGAAGCATGAGGACTCTGGAAGACTCCTCGGGGACAGTCCTGCACCGCCTCATCCAGGAGCAGCTGCGCTATGGCAACCTGACTGAGACACGCACACTGCTGGCCATCCAACAGCAGGCCCTGCGGGGTGGGGCTGGGGCTGGCAGCACAGGGAGCCCCCAGGCCTCTGTGGAGCTCTTGGCACCCGAGGACACTCAGGTGCTACAGCAGGCCACAAGGCAGGAGCCCCAGGGCCAGGAGCACCAGGGCGGTGAGACCCACCTGGCAGAGAACACCCTCTACCGGCTGTGCGCACAGCCCAGCAAGGGTGAGGAGCTACCCACCTATGAAGAAGCTAAAGCCCATTCGCAGTACTATGCGGCCCAGCAGGCAGGGCCCCGGCCACACGTAGGGGACCGGGATCCCCGAGGGGCCTCCGGAGGCAATCGGAGCCAGGATGAGGCGCTGCGGGAGCTGAGGCATGGGCACGTGCGCTCCCTGAGTGAACGGCTCCTGCAGCTGTCCCTGGAGAGGAATGGTGCCCGGGCCCCCAGCCACATGAGCTCCTCCCACAGCTTCCCGCAGCTGGCCCGCAATCAGCAGGGGCCCCCACCCAGAGGCCCTCCTGCCGAGGGCCCAGAGCCCCGTGGACCTCCGCCTCAGTACCCACACGTTGTGCTGGCTCATGAGACCGCCACTGCTGTCACCGACCCACGGTACCGCACCCGCGGGAGCCCACACTTCCAGCATGCTGAAGTCAGGTAACTGCCCACCCTGCTCTTTCAAGCTCTTGACCTTCTTCCAGTGTAGTTCTCCCCAGGGTGGAGAGCTTCCAGATAGCAGCACCTTGTGTCAGGGCTGGCCAGCCCCAGAGGAAGGCTGTTGATACCTGCCTCCTTTCCAAGAAGGAGGGGCTGATGCCTGGAGGAAAGTAGGACTTAGCCAAGGTCACATGAGAACTTAGTGGCATCTTTTGCTTTAATTCGGAGATGGATACCATTGTGTAATTAGCTGTAGCAGTCAAATAACTAAGGTTCCCAGAGGGTACAAGTTACAGCAGGGGGTTAAAGGTTAGGTTTTCAAAAGAACTTGCTAAAGACAAGGGTTGGGAATCATCGCCAAACTGTTTCCAAGCTAAGTGGCAAGAAAGTGGGACCTCCTTCTCTGGGAGACTCTTAAGACCAAGTGGACAGTTTGCTTTCTGTGATTAATGGAGGGCATTCCTAACTGGAGGCAGGAAGGACCAGATGGCCTCCTTAAAGACCTCTCTGTGTCCTACACCAGGGCAGGAGCTGCCCTGTCACTACCATTCATTTCCTTTCATGTTTTCCCACATGCTCCAGGTGGCTGGAGCCTGTAGCAGGAGAGGACATGGGGTCCGGGCAAGCCCCTTTCTGTGGAGCCTTGGAAAGGGCTGCTGGGGGATGTAGAACTTGATTCTGAAGCCTTTAGAGGATGTGATTTGGCTTACTTCTTTAAGAGGGCCCCTCAGGCTGCATGTAGGGAATGGATTCTAAGGGGCAAGAATGGAAGCAGGAGACCAGGAGGAGGCAGAAAGCCCAGCTTGCAGAAATACTGGTTCCTAGAAATGAGGCTCTGCCCCAGGCTTCTGACTTGGCCCAGCACCTTCTGAGAAGCTGACACACACCCTTCATGTCACACACTCTGCATCTCCCCCGCCGATGGTGGTCCAGGAAACCCCTGAATCTGCAGACTCCTTTCCTCTGGAGCCTCAAGGTCGAAGTCTTGTTCTCTTCATTCTTGCTGAGTCTTCATTTAGTCACCCACTTTCCCACCGCTTGGTCTTTTCCTGGGATAGATGCCTTTCCTTGCTCTCGAGAAATGAGTGACGCCATGGTGTTGGTATGGGGGAAGTAGAGGACGGAACCCTATGGGTTTTCTCCAGCCTCCACCTCTCGCGTCCCCATCTTATCTCCTTTCTCAGGGCTTGGTCAGGGAGAGTTTCGGAAGCTGAGTCGTGGGTTTCTAGTTTTGGAGCAGCCTTATTGAGCCCTGTCAGGAAAAGATAATATCGTGGAAAGGAAGTAGACCGCAGGAGAACAAAAAAGGGAGGGAGGGGGAGGGGCAACACGGGGAAGGGGGCCGGAGAGCAAGTGTGAAGGGAAAGGAGACTATTCTTCCTCAGAGCTAAGTCATCCTCAAAGAATGCCAGTTGTGTCTGCCTAGCCCAGTGCAGGGGGAAGAAAGTTTGTGAAGCAACCCTGAGAATGCCACATTTAGCAGTGCAGGGAGAGTTTGGACATTCCAGTGGAGACCCTCTGCTCAGCTCTCACTAGGAGCTGTAGCTTAGGCAGTAAGAGAAGCAGATCTGCCCGTCCTTTCGTTTCAGCTGATCAGAGAAGGCTTAATCGTTGGGAACTAGGGGCAGGGACTTTTCTTTCAGCCTAGGGTCCTAAGAGGAGCCGGGGAGGAAGGGCATGAGTGCTGAGGGGATGGACCCAGAAGTGGAATTCAGCTCTCATGTAGCTTCTGGGGCCTGGAAAATTCCTGGTGTAACTGAGGAAGTCTGTTCTTTTATACCTGGAGTCACAAGGCCCCAGCAAGTCTCTGTGACCAGCTTCCACCCCCACCTCCACGGGGTTCTGAGGAGAATGCTGCACCATTGCTAGAGGCCAGTAGAACATTGTCCCTAAACTCAGGGTATTGCGGTAGTCCAGAGGTGGCCCCATCTAGTGTGTGGGTTACATTTACTCTACGAAGACAATAGGCTGCAGTTGTCAGTAGGAGAGGTAGAGGATGCGCCACCATTGTGGATCATGTGCTGTAGGCCCAGCACTTGCCAGGCTTTGTGTTGCCTGGTGAGCCCCGTGAGGCTGGAGATCCTCACCCTCATGATTTAGTAGAGGCATGCTGGCACCGTGGGGATTTGAATGCCTGTTTTGTCAGACTTTGGAGCTCAGACTCTTACCCTGACATCTATCTCACCACTCTGCCCTTAGCCACAGTATTCTAAAAATGTTTCTGTGAAGGGTGATGGGACCCAAAATAGGAGGGAGAAAACATGGATGTGCTACACTGGCAGGTGCTAGTGTAAGAGGCTTATAACAGACAGAGGGGTAGCTGCCGAGGCTCAGCCACCAAGTGGCCCAGGGGCCTGGAAGACTGTGTGCTCAAGTCATGATTGACGTGGCCTCCAGACCCAAAAAGAACCTTGTATGGATTAGAAAGGTCAAGTGTGCCTTGTTTAAGATGCCTTATTTAAGTACTGGTTGCTTACAAGGACCAGGACTACTCAGGCTGATCCCCAGGGCCTTGGCCACAGTAAGGCTGGGCATGAAATAAGCATCCTGATGTTAACCCCCTCTAGCCCCATTCCCTTGGCCCTTGAGGGTCTTAGGTAGACACTGTGGAAAAGGCCTCCTCCATTATGCCAGGAGGGCTGGGCCCACCCAGGGTTGCTCAGCGGTGGGAACCATGGGGGTCTATACAGTCTCTGAACACTGTCTCTTCTATTCCCCAGGATCCTGCAGGCCCAGGTGCCCCCTGTGTTCCTCCAGCAACAACAGCAGTACCAGTACCTACAGCCGGCCCAGGAGCACCCCCTGCCACCACATCCAGCTGCTCTCAGCCATGGCACCCTAGGCTCCCTCAGTCCACCTGAAGTGGAGGGGCCAGCAAGCAGCCAGGCGTCCTCAGCCACCTCAGGCAGCGCCCACCTGGCCCAGATGGAGACTGTGCTGAGGGAGAATGCCAGGCTGCAGAGGGACAACGAGAGGCTGCAGAGGGAGCTGGAGAGCTCAGCAGAGAAGGCTGGCCGCATTGAGAAGGTAGGCCTTGCTGGGGCCTCAGAGGGGTGAGGGGGAGCTGGCCCCCACCCCCTCATGCTTCGTACGCCCTCCCTCGCCAACTCTAGACAGCTGGGGAGCAGCCGCAAGGCTGGCAGAGCAGGCCTGGAGTGTGAGCAGTTGCTGGCCAGTAGTGATTAGAAAGAGCCCATTCACCAGCTCCCTGCACACCCTTCCCCTGCACACACCCCCTCCTGCGGACACCTCCCACAGAGAGCCCTTTGTGTCCCCCACACAACAGTAAGTCTGTTCTAGGCTGGCCCTGGCCAAAAAGAAAGCCCCTCCTTTTGGAAAAAACGAGCTACTTATTAGAATCACAGGCCAGCTCGGAGCACGTGCAGAACCTGCCAGCAGCCAAGTGGGAGGGGCAGTGGGGGTAGGCTGGCCCTCTGCAGTGGATGGTGATGGCTAGAGGAGGAAATACTCCCAGGCAGAGGCAGTTCAGGCTGGGGTCTGGTGCCCTGTTCCTCAGTGAAGGTTTACCAGCTGTGCATTCAGCTTTGACAGGTGGCCTCAGGCCTCCTGTGACTGTCCTGTGGTGTCCGAGATAGCTCAAACCCCGGGACATGGCTGGAGTCTTTTTGTGCCCCCTCCTGGTCCACTGTGCTCAGATTCTCAGTAGGAACTGGACAAAAGTAAAATGCATCTTTCTGGATGTTGGGTGCAGGAAAGCTGTGTTAAGTCACTTAAGGCAGCCACTTCAAGAATACCTGGCCCTGGGTTCACTCAGCATCTGGACCTTGGCACAATTGATGGGACCCTCGCTTGCTGGTTCTAGTAGTCTGATTCATATCTGGAGTCCACAAGCTTCTGACCATCCCACTATAGCCACCTGGATTTTTTGCTGTTGCTTTTTATTCTCTCCTCTCTCACCCTTCCTGATGGAGAGTAGCAGAGCAGCCTGGGCCTGTGGAGGGGACCTTGATTGCTACCCACTCGCAGGGATCTCTCCCCTTCCTTCAGCTCTTCTGTCTGCCTCTTTCTTGCAGCTGGAAAGTGAAATCCAGCGGCTCTCTGAGGCCCACGAGAGCCTGACCAGAGCCTCTTCCAAGCGGGAGGCCCTGGAGAAGACCATGCGGAACAAAATGGACAGTGAAATGAGGAGGCTGCAGGACTTCAACAGGGATCTCAGAGGTGAGGGAGGTCACCCAGGTAGAGGGGGTGGGGAGCGTCTCTGGAGGGCTTGATCCCTCTGTTCCAGGGAGACATTCAGAATCTCTGCTGTCTGTAAAAATAAGTGTAAATTGGCTTGGAGGGAACCAGGCTGCAACTCGTAGGGGGCCACCTGGACAGAAGGATGTTTGTCTCTCTTCTATGCCTTGGAGCCTCTTGTGGGGCCCCCATCTATGTGGCTCAGTGCTCTCTCCTCATTAGGCCCTCAGCACTCCTGGGGGCTTCCCTATCAGCCCATCCCCGGTTTGGACAGCACAGCCCCACAGACAGGACCCCAAGGGACACCCGGGCGGGTAGTTTCACCTGATACTCAAACATCTTTCCTGAAAATGTTTTTTTCTTCATTTGAAACAGAGAGATTGGAATCTGCAAACCGCCGCCTGGCGACCAAGACACAGGAGGCCCAGGCAGGCAGTCAGGACATGGTGGCCAAGCTGCTTGCTCAAAGTGAGTAGGGGTCACATGCAGATGCCTGGACAGATGTGTGGGTGGTGAGACCACAGCAGTGACTGTGGACAGGGAGGATTGGCCCTCCTGCTTATGAAAGCAATGCTTTGAGCATAGGATTACTAGATGCCTACTATGCACCCGGCACTGGACTGGACTGGCTGGGAGGAGTGGCCTCCAAAGAGTAAGATCTGGTTCCATATTTATTGGAGAGATCAGTGGATACAAGAGGGACAGCTGGGGTGCAGTGATTTGCTGAGCTGTGGTGCTGTGTCAGTACAGTACAGTATCCTGCAGGATTGAAGGTGTAGGGAGCAGTGGGGGAGGCAGATCGCCCTGGAGGCAAGTAAGAAGAGAGACAAGGAATGTGAGTTTCCCCAGGAAGTTCCAGACAGCAGAAAGGTTGGGGGTGCCTGGTTGGAATGTGAGAAGCTTGGGGTGCATGATGCAACTGGGCCATAACAAGGTGTCCAAGTGGAGGTACCTGCAGATGACCAAAAATGGGTTCCTCGAGCTTAACCAACAGGTGCAGTCTAAGGAAGGGGTTTGGGAAGCTACTCTAATGGGTGGTGGAAGGCTTCTTGAAGAGAGTGGATGAGTTCACCATTGACTAGCCTATTCAATCAGTGATTTATTTGTTCCTTAGGAGAACCATGCTAAGCACCTATCATGTATCTGGCAGAGGGTGGGAGCAGGCCCTGGAAGGTACAGCGGCAGGAAAGTCAAGAGAGAGGGGTTGAGCTTGAGAAAGGAGCAGGGCCTTCTAACCACAGATTCAAGGGAACAAGGGTGTCCATGGCCCTGGAGATTAGTGACTGAGAAGTCTCCACTGGCCTGAGAGAGAGGCTCTGGGAATGGCACGGGAACGGCTCAGGTGGAGGTGCCTGGAGTGGGAGAGACAAAGGAAGCCCTGAACACCTGGAAGAAGCTCTAGCAATCCGAAGTTCGTATTGTGCTATTGTGCATTTGCACAGAAATGGAATGGGGGTGGCTGGTGTCCCGGGTGAGGGTGGCTTTGAGGAAGCCTACTGTGTGTGTGAATGGCCTGGATAGTAGGGGGTGTCCAGAAATGGAGAAATGGCTTGAGGACTGAGCTCTGGCTGGCAGCACCTCCCTCCTCAAGGAGGGCTCAGAGCCCTGGCCGGGGCTGCCCTGGACAGCGAATGGGAGAACACGACACTGACCGGATTGGGGGGTGGGGGTGGGCAGGAAGTAGGATAGGCTGTACTGAGCAGATTGAGGTGGCAATGGAGGTGATGATGCTGGGGGAGGGCGGGAAAGGAGCAGCCCTTCGTGTAGCCCTTGGGAGCTTGGGCGGAGGGGTTGCTGGCTGTTGGCAGAACGGGGGCCTCCTGCAGGAGGGCAGGCTTTGGGGGCGCGGCGCCACAGAAAGGAAGTAGCAAGGCAGGTTTCTGGGAGCCGGCAGAAGAGGGGCGGGGCGAGGGGGGGAGGCCGGCCCGGAGGCGTTTCCGCTCCCCAGAGAGCAAGCGCCAGGCTGTTCTTGGCTCCTCGCTGGAGCCATTAATCTCGCAGCCGCGGGTGACCTGGATGCCTGGCATTCCAGAGCCGGGCTGTTCCGCTCTGGACCCGCCCCCCTCCGCCGCTCCCTCTGGGACAAAGGGAGAAGGCCTGAGCCGGTGGGGGCCAAGCCCGTAGCTTTCTCCCCGGCTGAAGGCGCAACACCCCCCCCCCCCACCCCCCCAGGCGGGCAGCCCCCCGCCCCCCGGGCCCCCCCCCCCCGGCCCCCACCCCCCCCCCCCCCCCCCCCCGGGCACCACCACCACCACCGCGCAGCTCGCTCTGCCTTCCTGCGCGCCCTTGGCACCCTCCCATTCTCTCGGCTCCTCTTCCACCCAGGCCCAGGGGCTCTCCTCCCCAAACAGTTTCATCCTGGTGGCTGAGGATGGCCAAGGCCGAGGCCTCTTCAGCCCCTGCCAGGGCCTTAGAGGTTGTGCAAGGCAGCAGGAAGCTGCCAGAAACAGAAGACTAGGTCCCCCCACAACACCCCAAGGGCTGAGGAAAGCCAAGCAGCTTTTCCTTGTTCCTTGATACCTATGGAGAAAACACAAAACTCCAGGGAAAATGTCTCTAGTTGACCTTTTTTCCTGGGGTCAGTCAACAGCTAGGAGGAAAGCGTGATTATTGTCACCAATGCCACCTGCTTTTCATACAGACAGATCTGGCTGCTCTGGTCTGTGTCTCCCTGGGGATCTGGCTTTGAGTCCTGAGGCCTCACTTTCCGAGCTCTGTCCCTGTTAGACATTTGCTTCTTGCTGGAGACTCGGGTTCTGGGGTTCTAAGATGGGGCAGCCATGGTCAGACTGGGATGAGAGGCTGCTGCCCATAAGCTCTGTGAGCTGTAGGCTCTGTGAACACATGCAGAGGGGGTCATTGTTTCTAGGCCCAAATCCCCAGTCTCCTCTCTCTGCCAGCCCCTCCACCACACTCATGAGATGCCAAGTCAACAGTCAACAGTCAACCCACTGTGGATGCCTCCACTTCAGTATTATTGAGTTTCCTCATCTTTTTTCTCCACACCAAAGAGTGAGGCCAGCCTGGGCCCAGCCTTCAAAAATCCGGAGTGAGTCAGAGCTGACCTGGGTTGACTGTGCCCTTCTCCTGCTTCAGGGCCCTGAGTAAATGAATCCTCCCTCTGCCTACCCAGGTCCCCAGCCTTAACTCTTCTATTCCAGAACCTGTATTGTCCGTTGTGATAGGTATTTAGCCACATGTGGCCCAAAGATTAGAATTAATTTAGGGGTGCCTGGGTGGCACAATCGGTTAAGCGTCCGACTTAAGCCAGGTCACGATCTCGCGGTCTGTGAGTTCGAGCCCCGCGTCGGGCTCTGGGCTGATGGCTCAGAGCCTGGAGCCTGTTTCCGATTCTGTGTCTCCCTCTCTCTCTGCCCCTCGCCCGTTCATGCTCTGTCTCTCTCTGTCCCAAAGATAGATAAATGTTGAAAAAAAAATTAAAAAAAAAAATAAAGATTAGAATTAATTCAGATTGAATAAAAAGAAGAATTTCAGTTCCTTCCCTACACTTCAAGTGCTCAATAGCCATGAGTATCTAGTGACGACTCTACAGGTCAGCACAGTATAGAACAGGTTTATTACAGCAGAAAATTCCACTGTACTGTGACAGTGCTGCTCTAGGGACAGTGCCTTTGAGTTCATCAGGCAGGCCCTGGAGCCCACCCCCTTCTACTCTCCAGTAAGGCAGGCAGCCCACACACTCTCTGGGGGGCTAGCCTGGACTCCCAACGGGCAGGTGCATGGAAGGTAGACTTAAGCCTAGAGTATCAGTTGGAAGACTGCGTGGTCTGGCTTGGGCCTTGCTTGGCCCTGCAATGCAGTGTGGGTCTCTGAGCAGAGTTCTCTTGGGGAAGGAACAAAGATGATTTAAAAGTCAGCTTAGCTAGGACTTCAGCCACAAATCTTTGGACCATAGTCATTTTTATTGTGCCACAAAGGTTGCATTTCTTTATAAGCCTGGTCACCTACCCTCTCAGTGGTCCCCCAGACCAGGGAAGGAAATGCAGCACTATTCTGGGGAGCCCTGGGTCCGCAGAATGTGTCCTGGAGCTCACTCTGGGAGGCCTGTGGATATGAGGGGCACCCCACCACAGCCAGAGCAGCCTGGTCCTTTGGAGGCCAGGTTGACTTGGGTCCCCGCTTTAGCAGCAACATTCACCTGTGTTTCTTCCCCAATATGTTGGGGGTCACACATCCTACCTCGAGGGACCATTATCAAAGGCTATTATACAAAGATGTGTAAGTAAGTGCCTGGCTCATAGTGCAACCAGTGATGCTTCTTCTCTTCCCTGTTCCTTTATTCTTTCACTTGAATGATGGCCATGTCACAGTCCACCTGAGCCTTCTCATCTGGATATAGGCATCACACTTCCTATCTGGCCAGTCTCTAGCGTCATTGTGCGAAATTGTGAATGTGGTTTGGAAATGGTGACACCTGGCACAAGTGGACAGTGTTTGGGGCTGCCCATGTCCCAGTAGAGAGGCTGCACAGCCCAGTTATTACTGCAAGGGCCCTGGTCCAGTGCTGTCATTTATTTGTGACTTAACCTGTTCCTCCTGCATAAAATGGTAATGGAAATACTGGCACCTAACTCCTAGGGTCGTTGAGGCCCAGCATGTGGTAGGCGCCCAGTGGGAGGAGCTAGGGCGGTTGCCATCACAGACTGAGCCCCACACCTCCCTGCAGGCTATGAGCAGCAGCAGGAGCAGGAGAAGCTGGAGCGGGAGATGGCCCTGCTGCGCGGCGCCATCGAGGACCAGCGGCGGCGCGCAGAGCTGCTGGAGCAGGCTCTGAGCAACGCGCAGGGCCGGGCCGCACGAGCCGAGGAGGAGCTGCGCAAGAAGCAGGCCTACGTGGAGAAGGTGGAGCGGCTGCAGCAGGCCCTGGGGCAGCTGCAGGCGGCCTGTGAGAAGCGGGAGCTGCTGGAGCTACGTCTGCGGACGCGCCTAGAGCAGGAACTCAAGGCCCTGCGTGCGCAGCAGGTGAGCTTAGAGACCTGTGGTGGCGGCAGAGGGAGGGCACTATCTAAGGAAGCTGGTTCTGAAGGCCCAGGAGCCCCTGCCAAGATCCAGGTGGAGGCCTCCTTGGAAAGCGGGGGTGATCTGTGTTCCTTGCCCCAGGTCCTGCCAGCCACCTTAGCAGAGGCTTTACCTCTTGGCCAGGTGCTGGTCTTGGGGACTCAAGACCTGGGCTTCTGTGCTCCACAGCAGCAGGGGTTGGCATCCTTGGTCTCTAGAGAAAGTAGCTCAGGAGCCTTGATGTGGAAGACTAGCTGGCTCTTACAGGTCTCCCCAAGATGAAGAGGGCAGATGGTGACCCAGATCCTGAGTCTTTATGCTCGCTTTGGGCTGTGTTACTAACCCTGGTGTTTACAAACCAGATAGAGTTCTGTCTCCACTCCCAACCTTACCCTTCACACAGAGGTAGGGTGACCAAATGTCCAGGACTGCCCAGGTGGGTCCTAATTTACACCAGTTGTCGCAGTGTAATTATTAAGAGTATCCGTTTGCAGTTTGGAGGATACTTTCCGTGGTCCCCTATGCAAGGCAGGCCTGATCTTCCTATACCCTTGGCCACAGGGGTGTGGGGAACCGTAGCACCTGCTTCATCTTTGGTGGCCGCAGGGTGCCGGGGTGGGTGTGCCGGGAAGGGCAGAACAAACCCGTGCATAGGTGAGTCCTCCTGTGGGCGAGGACCAGTGGCTGCCACGCCCCAGCCTCCGCCCTTGACCACAGTGCTCCCTTCTCCGCAGAGACAGGCAGGCACCCCCACAGGTGGCAATGGCAGTGGTGGGTCCCCGGAGCTCAGCGCCCGGCGGCTGTCGGAGCAACTGCGGGAGAAAGAGGAGCAGATCCTGGCACTGGAGGCTGATATGACCAAGTGGGAGCAGAAGTATTTGGAGGAGCGCGCCATGAGGCAGTTTGCCATGGACGCGGCTGCCACAGCTGCCGCCCAGCGTGACACCACTCTCATCCGACACTCCCCCCAGCCTTCGCCCAGCAGCAGCTTCAACGAGGGCCTGCTCACCGGCGGCCACAGGCATCAGGAGATGGAAAGCAGGTTGGGTCTTGGAGGCCACCGGGGGTGGGGGTGGGGGTGGCCCTGTCCAACCCCTGCCATGCCCTTAATCCCTGATAAACACTCCTCTCCCCATGAATGAGGCTCAGCAGTCTCATGCTTCTGGGCTGATTCCTGTGTGTTTGGCTCACGAGGCACCACACACATGTTCTCTCCCAGAGACTCCGTGGTCTGCCCGGGAGACCTTGGCTATGGAGGTACTCGATGCCATCCAAGGCCCTGGCCTCTATCTGCTCCCCCCTCCCCCAGGAAATCAGAGAATAAGACTTTCCAAGTGAATCCACACCATGTACCACCCCAGAAGGAATGTGGACTGGGTCCCTGCCTTGGGGATAGCTAGTATTTTCTCTCCAAAAAAGATCTCAGAGGCCCTACAAGATTTCTGTTCAACCTATGTCTGACTCAAAAGCACAAGCACATCAACTGAGCCCATTTGATGGTCAGCAGCTCTGGGGTATTGCCCCGCGGGAGAGGGATTGTGCCATTGCTATCATCAGATGAATCCAACCCACCCCTTGACCTGCCTTTGCTGGCATAGGAAGGGCCCAGTGTCTCATGTGCTGGAGGTTTTCAGGGCTTCAGATTTCAGAACTGTGATGGCATTTCTAAACCCCACCCCCCACCCCTGGTCCCTATTACAAGGACAAGAGAATACATCCTGGCTCCTCAGTGGGGAGGGCTTTTTGTCCAACTTTTATGAGGTGGAGGCCGCTGGATCTGTAGGTCTGAACATGTGAACGTGGCCTCTCACCCCTCAGGTTGAAGGTGCTCCATGCCCAGATCCTGGAGAAGGATGCAGTGATCAAGGTCCTTCAGCAGCGCTCCAGGAAAGACCCTGGAAAGGCCACCCAGGGCTCCCTGAGGCCCGCCAAGTCCGTGCCATCTGTCTTCGTGGCTGCAGCGGCAGGGAACCAGGGCTGGCAAGGTCTTTCTTCTAGTGAGCGGCAAGTGGATGCCCCTGCCCGGCTGGCTACAGGTGAGACGAAGCAGGTGGGGAGCACAGGTAGAAGAGTAGGTTGCTTTCAGGCCTTTGCTCCCAGAACTGAGGCTCAGAGGAGCCAGGGTTTCCTGACCCCTTGCCCAGGGGAGCCAGCTTACCGTCTGGCTCCAGTAACCAGAGCTACGGCCACAGCTGTCCTGCTGGTGTGAAGAGGCATGCTGTAGTCCCCATCCCCATAAATTCCATCACCGTGGATCCTGGCCACTTGCCATCTAAGCAAAAATAGGGCTTCCTGTGCAGATGTACCTTCCAGGCCAGCTCTTCCACTTCTTCATCTGAGCAGATGCCACAGAAATTCAAGAGCCCCTGATGCTTCTAAGATTTCATCTTCAAAGAAGGGTTCTGCTACTTAAAATGTTTGGAAACCAATGCAACTGATAGTTATCCCCATTTGGAAATGGGAGCATTTAATCTTAATCGAAGTTCTTACAAATCAAGAGCAACCCATACCACCTCGCGCCCCCAGTTGGTACAGTTAACTTCAGGTGTTCTTCATGGGGCTATAACTCGTGGGCAAGGCAGTAACTCTCAACCTCCTTCCTCTCCAGCAGACAGGGCCCCTGAGGAGGAGCCAGTAGCTGCAGCTCCCCTCCCTGCCCATGCCAAACACGGGAGCAGAGATGGGAGTACCCAGACCGATGGTCCCCCGGACAGTGCTGCCGCTTGCCTGGAGCCCGACAGCCTCCTGGGGTACAGCGGTGGCCAGAGGACAGCCTCACTGGGTAAGTCCCTCTTCCCTGGGCTTCTGTGCCAGGCAGGGCTGAGGGCGCACTGGGGTGTGAACTGGAGCACCAGGCCCTTTTTTCCCAGACCCCTCGGGCTCGTGGACCGCTCTGCAGGGGGAGCAGTGCACAATGATAGGCCGGCAGGGTGAATGTGAGGGCTGGTTGGATGTGTGAATAGAGGAACTGAAAAACCCTGATCACAGACAGATCCTGAGTTCAGAAAGAAAGCGCCTGTGTGGGGGGCACTTTGCCTCCTCTTTCGTAGTCTTCCTTACATATTTCATTACCAATCTAAATATCTAAGGTCATGGAGCTTGGCGAGTTACCTGACAACAATCTCAGGGTAGAAGAGTTTATTTAAAAAGAGTCCAAGACAGAGACATTTGAGAAGATGCCTTTTCAATTTTTTGCTTCCCTTTCACATTAGCCCTTGCATGCTTGCCTGTGCCTTGCCATCTCAGAAAACCACAGGCACAAAAAGAATGCTGCAGCCTCCTTCCCTGGGCCCCCCTCCCTCCGAGCCTCCAGGCAGTTTAAAGTTAGAAACAAATGTCATTGGACACTGATAGTCTGGATGGAGAGCTGGCGTGGGGGGTGGGGGCTGAGCCTTGTGCTTGGTTGGCCAAGTTAGAAGCACCTGGGCAGTTGAGGGGGGAAAAGTTGGTGAAGAAAGATCCTATCTTAAAAATGGGCGAGGATTTAGTGGTGGCTGGATGGCTCAGTCGGTTAAGCATCTGACTTGGTTTCAGCTCAGGTCATGATCTTACATTTTGTGAGTTTGAGCCCCACATCGGGCTCTGTGCTAACAGCGGAGCCTGCTTGGGATACTGTGTCTCCTTCTCTCTTTGCCCCTCCCTGGCTCTGTCTGAAAATAAATAAAATTAAATTAAAATGAATGGACGAATTAATAAATAAATAATTTTAAAAATGGGTCAGGATTTAAAAGAACAATCTTGTAACGCTCGCTGGCGTTTGCCTGTGCTCTTGTCTCTCTCCAGACTCTGTCGCTACATCCAGAGTCCAGGACTTGTCGGACATGGTGGAGATACTGATCTGAAGGAGGTCGTGCTTGGGGACTCCGAACCATTCCCTGTCTCCTGCCCTCTGCCGCTGTCAGCCATTCCAGCAGCCCCTCCGACTGCTGCTGCCCCACTTTCCCCAACCAGGCACTCATTCCCATTGACCGTCTGGTGCCCGGGGCTTAGGAAGGATACTGGTAGGGGTGAGGGGAGCTGTGAGAGCACCTGCACCCAGAAGACCCTGCTTCTCAGCCCCACATCCCTCCTGGGCCCATGCAGAATGAGGATTCCCAGGCTTACTGTTGGGGTAGCAACTGGAAGCCCAGAAGGGAGCTGAGCCCTCTCTGGACCCCCAGTTGGCACTCAGGCAGGGAGGGAGGGGATATCTTGGTGTGAGGGGCTGGTTGCCCCTGGACACCAGTAATAGGTCAGCTCTGCTGTTCCCCTGTGGCTGAGTGTGGTCCCTGCCAACCTCATCTGCTCCTCAGCTCCTCATTGCCTCCTTGAAATCATGGAGACTTGGCATCTTTTGGGGACTATTGAGGGTGTTAATCCTGCAGAAGCTACAGCCTTGCCCCCTCACTCAGAGTGGGGAGGGGCCGTTTAAGTGGACTGGGATAAGCTGTGCAGATTGTATATATTCCCCTTTCTTGTGGAACAGAAGATTGAAGTGTGCCGCTTCAGATCTGTCCCCTCCCTGTTTCCCTGTCCCTGCTGCCACGGTTCCTGTAATTGCCAACCAGACTCCCAGCTCTCTCCCCTTCTCAAGTTCTTGGCCCATGGATTTTGATACTGGTTGATCCACATGATATTGCTGTCTTTTCTTCCACCTTAAGCCCTGTTTTAAATGCCCATGGACCCCTGTCACCAGCCTCTTGAAATGGCTCCACAGCTCCTGTCCCTGGGACGTCCTGTCAGTTTGGTTATGAACCCTGAGCCAGATGAAATGAGCCGTGGGGGCCTTCCCAGCTCTAATTCTCTTGACGGAAACTGGAGAAGTTGCCTTGTTCTCATCAGTCTTTGTTCCCGCCTGGAGGGATTGGGAGTGGGAGTATGCTGGTGAAAACTAGTCAGTGAGCTACAAGATGCGACTCACATCGTCTTCTGAATGGAGCCCCCGTCACAAAATGGCAGTCGTGAGGCTGGCTCCTCAAGCTACCGGTGAGCAGCGCCCTGAAAAGCAGGGCCAATGCTTTGGAATTAGAGCAAAGCATCCACATAACAGCCTGCCAGCAGCAGTGACTTTGACTTCTGGTCTTACAGAGTCCCCTAGCTCAGCCCCAGGACCCATTGGTGGGTTTTAGTAGTTTGTCTTGACTGTTTTTAGTTCTCCTTGAATCTCTGTTTTTTTCCTTTACTGTTTTTAGGTTCGGTATGTGTCCTTTCATTCCCATGATTCCTCAAGTTTCCTTTTTAAACATTTGCATTTGCTGGACAATTGCATATTTTTTTACATCCCCCTACCCTTCTTTAAAGCTGAAAAATACATTTGGTTCATGTGCATTGTTTACAAAGCAAAAAGAAAAAAAGAGAAAAAAAGGCAAAAAAATATTGTGAAAGAAAAAAAAACAACTTAATATATTTTGGATTAATATTTGGTATTTCTTTTAAAGTATTTTTTGTGCTGTGAACATTTTCTGCCAAAGACCATGATGTGTGTCTGTATGTTTAAGTTATCGTAAATATTTAAAATGTAAACATGGCTGTTTTGTTATGCCACCCTGTACCAGGATTGCTGCTGCATTCCACTGGGTATAACAGTATTTTAATAAAAAAAAATAATAATAATTAAAAGTGGTGTCTTAGCCCAAGTGAGAGGCTACATTGGGACAGAAAGAGGGAAAGGAAAGGGTTGAGGATTTGGTGGGCCACCCATGCACTCTTGGCACTGAATGGAACCCCCACTGCTACTCCCCCTCCCCATATTCCTGAGGGTCTTGGTTCTTAAATATTTGACCATATCCACAAATGGCAGCTCAGGCTTGTTGCTGTTTCTTGAACACAAGGAGTGATGGGTAGTTTGCATTTTCAGACTGGGATACCAGTGGACAAGGCAGGTCCATCCTTTTTTGCAAGGCTAGGATGATCCCTAGTATCTCGTCAAGGATCCATGAAAGTCCTGGGAATTTTGTGAGGCTGCTTTAAAGGAGAGAGTTGGAATGAGGACATGGTTGGTTTCCTTTCCACTTGTACAGAGAATGCTTCAGGCTGGGAGGGTCTGGTAGATGGGCAGCCTCCCCATGGGTAGCTTTGTCCTAGCTAGTTTTGTTGAGCCACATGCTGTGGTTACTCCACAGTAGGATTGGGTATCCAAAGGTGGCTTAATCCTGCCAGCTCCACCCAGCACAAGGAGTCCCAGAACCATCCAAGAGACCAGGAGCCATGCTTGCCTTCTGCCTGGACACAAGCAGAGGGTGTTTGTGTGTGTGGCACATTCTGGGGCCCTGCCTCCCTCCCTTAGTGTGGTATCACCACCCTTTCCCTGTGCCCAAGAAAGCTTATTACTGAATCCATAAAATAGAAAACCATCTTCAGTCTCAGATGTTATATCAGAAACAAAGTGCCTGTCTCCATGGGCCAGTCAGCATAACAGGTCCCCAATCAGGATGTGAGGAGCAGTCGGGCTGACCACGAGGCAGCCATACAGGTTGTGGACACTTGAAGAGAACAGTTAGCCGCCATGGCTGTGGGTGAAGTATTTTCAGGGCAGGTGTAGGGACTCAGCACCCATATTGAGTAACCCAGTAGTATCCTAGAGAACATGTCTTCCTGAGTCAGCCTGCCTGCCTACAAGAAAGGGAGCCAAACAAGTGGAAGGATTGGGAATATCCAAGGACTTTTCCCAGCAACTTTGCATCCCCAACTCTGACGGGCCCCAGCAGAGGGGGAGCGCTCCATGAAGGATCCCCCACCCAACATAATGCCGATGTAACTGTCCCCACCCTGTGGCCACATACCCACCACAGTGCTCTCCAGCCTGCCTCCCACCACCTGGGCAGCATCAATGCCTGTCTTCCTCCTACCAGGCCCTGGCTTAGGGTTTGCTGTGTGGATAGGTTCCTCTCCAAGGATGCAGGCCACAGAGCTCCTATTCCCACAATTCTTCCCTCAACCGCATCAGCCCACAGCTACATCTGCTAAGATGTGGTGTCCAAACAAAATGGCGGTGCCATTGGTAAGGGCATTCCAAAGAATACCCTTGATGAAAAAATTCCTGTTCACCTCCACCTGGCCCCAAAATAGCTCTGTGAGGGCACCCCAGACCTGAGGTCAATAACCCCTGACAAGAGTGCCATGCCATCCCCAGCAACTTTGGCCAGGGACTCTCAAAGCACCTGTGCCTTTTGTGGGAGCTAGTCTGGGAAGAGTAATTTTAGTATTTTCTTGACACAGACCAGGGGGGATGAAGAAACCATCCCTCGCGCCCAGCATATGTGCATGCATGTGTATTTGTGTATGTGTCTGTGCACATGTGTGCCTGAGTATGTGTTACAGAAAAAGATGTGAAGGGCACCAATATATTTTGGCTTGTGCCCTTGCAGGGCAATGGGGTCCTCTAGCCACAGGCTCACCAGTGGGTCTAGGGAGCCATTTCCTCTCAGAAAAAGGGTTGAGTAAGCTTCTCAGTGCACTTTGAATTCAGCCTAACAAAGTTCTGGAACTGGTGGAGCTGCAGGCTCTGCTGGGGTTGGGCAGACTCTTGGGGACAGGAGTGTTTGCCCATGTGCCCAGACACCTGCACTGAGGGGGCCTGGGTCGCACAGGGGGCTTTGCCGGGACTTTGGGAAGCCAGGTTCCTCTTCGAAGGGCAGAGAAAGTTCCTCTGCTCTGCCTGCCCTGCCCCTACTCAGTGCCTCCACTAACAGGGCTGAGGGTGTGGCTCAGAGGGGCCCCATTCTGCCTGCCCTTGAGGGCTGGAAGGCCACCTGTCTCAGCCATCTCTTAGCTCCTGGTTAATCGTTAACTCTTCCCCTGGCCCCAGGCATGTGTCAGGCTCAGAGGGCTTGGCAAAACGTGCCAAGATAGGGGCAGTAAATTGGGGCCCAGTCACCCAGAAATGGAGGAAGCCAGTCCACTGCCCCCAGGGACCCCAGCTGGTCAGGAAACTTGTTTGCAGTGCCACCATTTTGTTTTGTATTCAGCAAGGATGCAGCCAGGACACAGCCGAAGTCCCTGAACAGCCCTTGCTGTGTGTGACTGACACCTGGGGGGGCAGCCCAGAAACCTTGGCACCAAGTAGTGCCTTGACACACCCACCATGCCTGGATCCAACATCAAAGAAAAGCACCATGGCAACGAGGGGCACCAGGCTCCCCAGATCCTTCTTTGTCTTTCTTTCTTTCTTTCTTTCTTTCTTTCTTTCTTTCTTTCTTTCTTTCTTTCTTTCTTTCTTT
>NW_024412400.1:30391613-30478071 GCF_014898765.1 Herpailurus yagouaroundi | reverse complement strand
TTTCTTTCTTTCTTTCTTTCTTTCTTTCTTTCTTTCTTTCTTTCTTTTGAGATACAATTCACATTCATAAAATCCACCTCTTTATTTTTTTATTATTTTTTTAAGTTTATTTATTATGAGAGAGAGAGAGAGAGAGACAGAGAGCGAGCGCACATGCACAAGAGCAGGGGAGGAGCTGAGAGAGAGGGAGAGAGAAAATCCTAAGCAGGCTCCAAGCTGTCAGCACAGAACCCAACACAGGGCTCAATCCCATGAGCCATAAGATCATGACCTAAGTTGAAATCAAGAGTCAGACTCTGGGGGCACTTGGGTGGCTCAGTAGGTTAAGTGTCTGACTCTTGATTTTGAATCAGGTCATGATCTCACAGTTTGTGGGTTTGAGCACCAAGTCAGGCTCTGTGATGACAGCACAGAGCCTGCTTGGGATTCTCTCTCTCCTCTCTCTCTCTCTTTCTCTCTCCCTCAAAAATAAATAAACTTTTTTTTGAGAGAGAGAGAGGGTGCAAGTGAGCAAGGAGCAGAGAGAGAGGGAGAGAAAGAGAGAACCCCATGAGGCACAGAGAGAGGCAGAGGGAGAGAATCCCAAACAAGGAGTCCGAAGCAGGGCTCAACAAGTTTGCCTGATGCAGGGCCTGAACTCATGAACCCCAAGATCATGACCTGAGCCGAAGTCAGATACTTAACTGACTGAGCCACCCAGGCACTCCAAATAAATAAACACTAAAAAAATTTTTTTAAAGAGTCAGACGTTCAACCGACTGAGCCACCCAGGCGCCCCTAAAATCCACCCTTTTAAAGTGTACAATTCTGTGGTATTTTATATCACAGCATTCATTTTAAGCCAGCAGTCAAACATGGATTGTCAGCAAATGCCCCACCAGTGGGCCATATGGACGGAATTAGAAGTGCTATTTGATCTGGCATACTCACACTTGTCGTCTCCTATTTCTCAGGATGACACTTTGACCTTTCTATAGCTGACAATCTGCTTCCACCTGGCCCAGCTCAGCAGCTCCAGCTCAGCCCTCTGGGCCACAGAGAGGACACCGTCTGCTCTGCACTAGAGCCCTCCACCATCTTACCCCCCGGCTGCCAGGCTGGAGGTCTTGGCCAGAAACGTGGGAAGGAGGCCTGTGAGGTCTGTGAGTCCTGACCCCTCAGACACTCACTGGCTACTCAATATTTTCCAGAGGCAAGGAGCACTAGCAAGGATGGGTTCAGTTTTGTGAGACCTGAACCTTATGTGATTTGGGAACCCTTTTTAAGAAGATGCATGCGAACTGGCAAATGCAAAATTAGGTCCAGTGTCGTGGAAGGGGTTTTTTCAAGCAAGCATCTCAAGACTTAAGCTCCATTGATTTCAAAGTACATCTGCATCCAGGCACGGGCATTATGTCTCCCCCAAGGAAAAATTCTCTGCAAGGCACCCATGACCGACTCAACCTTGTCTCTCACTGATGAGGCTCGGGGCCAGAGATCAATGAAGCTGCAGTTTTTCCCCACCTGGGACAGATGGAGTGGTGCTTCTAGGCACCCACCTTAACCTAACCCTGTTCCCAGGGGCAGCGGTGCCCACACAAGGTGGCCTGGAGTCCAGCAGGGAGGTATCACCACAGAGGCTGGATAATAGGGCTAATCATCTTGCCAAGGGCCAGAGCTGTGGCTGGCCCACATCTGTACCCTGCTCTCACCTGCCACACAATCTCCAGCCCCTAGCCAGAGTTTGGCAGGGTGGAGACACCTGTCAGTCAGCTCTCTGGGTGCCTGGGGAGCCATGCCACTCAATGGTGGCCCTGACATTTTCTACACATTCCCTATTCTGAGGGCCTGCCAGCTTTCGATGCTGACCTGCCAAATGTCACAAACTGGCCTCAGATAAATGCCTCTTGCAAATCCAAAGGTTCCTACCTGGGGCCACATTCCAGGTGGTTGGGCAACTACGTGGACACCACCCTACACAGGTTTGCCTCTTCTTGCATTAATTTGGCTTCTTCTCTAGCTCCAGGAGGCCCTGCCCAGTCTCTCCTCTGCAGCCCTTACTTGCTCAACAAAATGCGCTGTGGAAATCATCTCAGCATGTTGCGTCAGTGGCAAAAATGCCAAAATCTCAACCAGAGAATGACTAACTGCACAAGCCACAGCTGAGGTTTGCCCTGAAAACTACAGCAAGTTTATTTCATTGAACATGAAGGAAAAACAGCCCTCCTTCCCAGAGTCTTGTCTCTAAGGTTTGGGTTCTCTGCCTCAGCAAGACTGACTCCTCCTTTTTTTTTTTTTTTTTTTTTTTAGTTTTTTTAATGTTTACTTATTTTTTTAGACAGAGTGAGACAGAGTGTGAGCGGGGGAGGGGCAGAGAGAAGAGGGAGACACAGAATCGGAAGCAGGCTCCAGGCTCTGGGCTGTTAGCACAGAGCCTGACACTGGGCTTGAACTCAAAAACAGCAAGATCGTGACCTGACCCGAAGTCAGACACTTAACTGACTGAGCCACCCAGCCACTCCAAGACTGACTCCTCTTTACTCCATCCTCTTTCTCTATAAGTAGGTGCCATGGCTTCATTCATTCATTCACTCATTCATCCATTCTTTGCTGTCACAGATGTTTATTGAGTGCCCACCATGTTCGCAGCACTGCAGCAGACACGGCAGTATGGTGGTGGTTAAAGCAAATTGTGTGTCCAAACAACTTTATGTTCCTACCATCTGTTTTATCTTTATACCCCATGTGAACCAAGCACAGGGGTGCTCATAAGTGTTGGCTAGAAGAATATTCTGGACAAGAACCGGCTCCTGTCTACTTTTCTGGCACTGATTCCATCACCATCTTGTGTGCACCCAGCCATGCAAATGGTGGAAAAATGGCTCTGCGTGCACTGTTGTCTGCCTTACCTCCAGGCCTTTGCCCATGACACCCCTTTCTCTGGAAAGGCTTTCTCATCTCTCATCTCCTCTCTTGGTCTGTTTAACTTAAAACTCATCCATCAAAATCCAGCTTGAGCATCACTTCCTCCTGGCAGCCACCCCTCCCAAATTCCTTTATGTTCCCCAGGCCCATGAGGGGGAGGAGAGGGGAGAAGTGCTGACTGAGCAGACGTTAGTCTGTGGCTCTGCTTGCTTGTCAGGGAGCAGATGAGAAGATGTAACTGACCTTTTTGATTATACAGATGTTACCCCTTGTCCCTGTGCCAGGGTCACAAGTGGCCCCAAACACTGCCTGGACCGCAGCCCCTTAGTATGTTTTGGCTGGAGGGCCCACTCCCCTCCTTCTCGGCCAAACCCACACCATTCATTGGAGGTAGGGGAGGATGAAAGGGCCTCTGTGGGTGGAGTATTGGGGTCAGAGAAGGAGAAGCTGAGCCCGAGGGCTTGGGCCAAGGTGGAAAGGAGGGGCTGAGCAGGCAGCTGTAGGTGTGTGAGCCCCAAACCGGCCCTGCAGGATGGCTGGCCCATGAGGCAGGTCCCAGCGCTGCCAACCACGTGGGCCCCAGGCAGCCCCAGCCGTGGGAACGGCTGGTGGAACCAAACTCCCTCCACCTCCAAGAGATCCGCTCCTGCCCAGCTCTGCCAGCTCTGGTCTCCCTCTGGAACAGGCCAGGGGCAGAAGTAGAGGCAGAGTGGAACACTTTTTATCAGGACACTATTCCCAGGCATGCCTTATAGCACTTGAGTCCCAGGGTTCAGAGCAAGAGCACTGTGCTCACAGCCCGGTTAGGATGGGGACAGGGAACATTCACTACCTTCCTACCCCATGTCCAGCTGATGGACCACCTCTTCTTCATTTGCTAATTCAACAAATGTCCAGTAAGCACCCACTGTGTGCCAGACACTGTTCAAGGTGCTGAGGAGATCATAAAGCAAACAGAATCTCTGTCCTTTGGAACCTGCATTCAAACAGTAGTTCGCCCCGCGGGGGCCCCCCCCGGCAGGGGGAGGGGCTGGGGGAAGACAACCAGGAAACAGAATACATTTTACAGACTGTGTTAGAACAGTGGTTCTTAAACCCATTGTGGCACAAAAACAGTTTATTTTTTTCTAATCTACATTTGGATTTCCGGGCAATGCAAATTGCTATAGGTTCTATAGTATTTCTAGATACCTCAGTACAGAAGTTCCTGAATGCTTGCTCTTAATGTCTGTGTTCACATCCTCCTACCGTGTTGGTGCCCACTGTGTGAGAAGGTGACAAGAGCTTTGGGAGATAGCAGTGGAGGGCAGAAGAAATGAGGAGTTTAAAGCAAGGTGGCAGAGCTAGGAGGAGAGTTGCAATTTTAAGGGGTGGTTATTGAGAAGGTGACGTTTGAGCAAAAGATCTGAAGATAAGGGAGAATGTTACATGTGAGTCTGAAGAAGGCACATTCCAAGGGTTAATAAAAAGTAGAGCTTTATAAGTGTGGATTTTGACTAGTTGAAGCCTTACTGATAGGCAAGGGGCAGGAAGTGAAGGAGCATTGTAAGGGGAGGGCTGAAATGGGGATCCATCGGCAGGGGTGTCCCCAAGGACAACCTCCCTGAATTCTGCAGAAGCTGAAGCTCCCTGAGGTGGCTTCCGTGCCCAGGGTGGACCTCGAGTGACCCACAAACCCACAGAGATCCACAAGGCCTCTCAGGCCCAGGCAGGGCCTCCGTGGAGCCACTGTGATCCTGAATGGGCACACAGTTTCCCTGAACCTGGTTTCTTCCCTCCTTTCAGAACCTTCTTCTTTCATGACCCAGCTCTCAATGCCTAATACAAGGGTCACCCAGAATACCAGACACAGGCCATTTAAAAAAGACATTTTTTGCCAATCTCAATGCATCCACCTCCAGCTTTGAACAGAAGAGGCGTGTCTAGCCCAGGAGGGGTTTGAGCCCTGTTCCTGTATCCTCATAGTAGGAACAGGATCAAGACTGTAGGGAAAGTTCCATCCATCTGATTTGTTTCTGTATCTCATCCCAGGGCATGTGGCACATGTAGAGATTCCTTTCTCTTGTTGAACACACTTTCACACCCGTAAATGTATACCTAGTCATATATACACATTTCCATACCAAACACACACCCAGATTCAAAATATACTCACAGGCTTGGCCATATGACACCTTCCCACAAACATTCATCATAAACCTTCAGGTACACTAAAGTGGCCATGCACACTTACACACACACAGACACACACACACTCCTGTGGGCCCACACCCACACCCACCAAACACAAAACCCCAGAAATGTGCACATGCTCCCCACACATTAAGACACCCCCTCCAAGTGAGTTTCTACTTAGAACAAACACACAGCATCCACAGTGAGTGACAGATGGATGGGACAAAGTTCACTTATGCATCCAGGTGGCCCCACCAACACAGCCATGAAGGAGCAAGCAGCAGGCTTGGCCCCTCACCACTAGGCCTTTGGGAGGGCAAGACTGGGGTGGGGTCAGATTTGGGCAGGAGACGGGCAGAGCTCCTGGCTGCTGACTCAAGGCGGGGAGCAGACAGCCTTGTGCATTCCCGACAAGTAGGTCACCATGACGAGAAGTGCTGGCCTACGTGTCAGACCTAAGGTCAATTGGAAAAGGTTTGGTGAAAACCCAGTACTTGCGAGGCAGCAGGTGTTAAATGGGTGCTGCCTTTCATTGCAGGTCTTCAGTTAGGTCTATGCAGCAATGGGGAACAGGTGTCCAGGGCAAGCGCTCTTGCTGGGTGCAACGTATATGGAGGGAAAGTGGACAACGGTTTCAGAGGGGCTGCAATATGGGACGGAAGGAGGAGGCAGGTGGACATATCCCTAATGTTGTTACATTGACTGCTACTGTGTGCGAGGCACTGTGTGGGTGTTCTCGTGGATTATTTTGTAAGATACAGACCTGTACATTAGATATTATTGCCTCCATTTCACAGATGAGGACACTAAGGCTCAGAGAGCTTAAATAAATGACTCCAGATCCCCAGCCAAAAAGGGAAGAACTAGGATTTGAGTCAAGGTCTGACTCCAAAGCTCAGATTCTTTCTACATCTCCATGGTGAAGTCAAGATTTGCACTTTAAATGGTCACAAGCAAGAGGAGCCTCAGGAGACATGATAACTAAATGTATTATGGTATCTTATATGGGAGCCTGGAACAGAAAAAGAACTCCAGGGAAAAACTGATGACTTTAGTTCACGATAATGTAACAATATTGGTTCATCAATTGTAACAAACATACCCTGCTAACTGAAATGTTAAAAACAGAGAAAACTGGTTGCAAGTACACAGGAATTCTTTGTATTTTCTTCATAATAACTCTATAAATTTAAAACTGCCCTAAAATAAAAAGTTGATTACAAAAGAAAAACATTTTTTTTTTACTTGCCAGAAGCAGGAGGCCACAGATAACTTACCTTCCAAGGTGCAGCCTGTGCCCGAGGCCTAAAAGAAGCAGGGCCTCCGGAAAGTGTTTTGACCCCCTTGTCTCTCTTTCCAGTAAAAGGCCATGTTGGACTTTGTAACACTTCCCATCACCTGCACCACCTGAAAAACAGACATTAATTGCAGGGCTGTTATGGCCAAGGCCACCTGGATCCCCTTCCTAAATGGGACAATAGGGCACTGCAGGCAGGCAGAGCTAGGCAGAAGGGCACAGAACTCTGGGGCTCTGCAAACTGGCAGGAATCACTGAGGCTGATGCAGGGAGGTCTTGCTGAGTCTGCCTGCTCCCCCCTTGCAGTGTGGCCTGGCCAAGCCCATGTCCTCATTTTCTCAACCGTTCCCATTGGCATATAGCTTTCGAGGTATACATCTTGCACTTCAATGGTTAAATGTATTTGTAGGCATTTTATTCTTTTTGATACTATTGTAAATGTAATTGTTTTCTTGATTTTATTTTAGGGCTGTTTATTGTTAGCATACAGAAATAAAACTGATTGCTATATGTTGATTTTGTGTCTTGCCACCTTGCTGAACTTGTTCATTAGTCCTAATAGTTTTTTTAGTGGGTTCCTTAGGATTTTCTGTATACGAGACTTTGCCATCTACAAATGTAGTTTTACTCTTCCTTTCCAATCTGGATGCCTTGTATTTAATTTTCTTGCCTAATTGTTCTGGCTACAACTCAAGTACATATGTTGAATGGAAGTGGTAAGAGCAGATATCCTTGTCTTCGTCCCAATCTTAGGGAGAAAGCATCCAGGTTTTCACTGTTAAGTATGAGGTTGGCTGTGGGGTTTTTGTAGGTACCCTTTATCAAGTTGAGGAAGTTCCCTTCTACCCCTGGTTTGTTGGCTATTTTCACATCATGAAAGAGTCCTGGATTTTATCAAATGCTTTTTCTGCGAATATCAAAATGATCATGTGGTTTTTGTCATTAAATTTATTAAAATGGAGAGTTACATTGATTTGTAGGTGCTGAACTATTTTTGCATTCCTAGGATAAATCGCACTTGCTCATGGTATAAAATCTTTTTTATATGGATTCATTCTCCTAGTACTTCATTGAAGATTTTCCCACAAGAATATGAGCCCAGGAAGGCTGGGGCCATGTCTATCCTGCTCACTGCATGCTTCTTAGTCCCTGTGGAAGCACCGGGTGCAGTGAGTACTCAGTAAGCCCTAATAAATGAATGGAAAAGCGAATCTGTAAAACGCAGGCTCTCAATAGCTTCCAAAGAGCTCACATTTACAAATAGTGACCATTACATTATCACAAATGTCTCAGTGTGCTGATCCTTGTACACCACAGAGGCAGAGGAGATTATGAAAAATCCAAACTTAAAATGAAGCCCTTCCCAGGTGAGGGGACATTGGGCAGCTTGGTCCACAGTCCAGGGTATCTTGCCTGGGGCCCAGATTCCAGAGGGAGAAGCTTATGGGGACTTGGAGTCTTCCTTCCACATGCAGTTCCCCCCAGGCTGGGAAACACTGCAAGGTCTCAGGGTGGTGACATGTGCTCTAGGGATCCTGAGAGCAAACACGAGACAGATAAGTGCATGTGTCATAGACAGCAAGGTCTTGACTCCTGTGGTCCAGGGGATGGGGGTGGGGGCAGATTTCTGGACACTGTGGCAGCCAAGCCTGTCCCCACTGATAGGCCTGCCATTCATACATCTTCTGAGTAGGTTTTTAAGCTCATCCTGAAACCAGGGCTATTAATCTGAACCCATGGGAGTTGGCATGAGGGTTAAATGAGATAATGTATGAAGAGCCTCACCCACGTTGGGTGTAGAGATTATTTAGATAGCTAGTTTCTATTTTGAGAGCAAGACAGAGCACTAGCCACAAGCAGGGGAGAGGGGCAGAGGGAGAGAGAATTTTAAGCAGGCTCCATGCTCAGTGTCAAGCCCGACTCTGGGATCACAATCTGAGCAGTAATCAAGAGTCAGACGTTTAACCGACTGAGGCACCCAGGCTTCCTCATTTAAAGGGAGCAAGCAGCTGCTTCTTACTCTGGCCAGAGTTTTACCGAGTGGACGTGAGGGCCTAGAATTGCCAGGGTTTCTGGTGCTCAAGAGAAGCTGGACATTTGGATTTTTTTTCCCCATAAAATCTCTTCATCTTTTTAATGTTGGCAAATAATCTCATTCTCCTTTAAAGCCAAACAAAACCTATGAGCCCCAATATGGGGCGCCTGGGTGGCTCAGTCAGTTGAGCGTCCAACTCTTCATTTCGGCTCAGGTCCTGATCCCAGAGTTGTGGGATCAAGCCACATGGCGGGCTCCGTATTGAGTGTGGAGCCTGCTTAAAATTCTGTCTCTCACTCTGTCCCTCTACCCTGCTTGCGTACTCTCTCTCTCTCTCTCAAAAAAAAAAAAAAAAAAAAAAAGTATTTAAACTTATTCTAGTAGGAAGTCCGCTGCCAGCCAGATTCTCTTACAGCATCATTTTATTCATAACTTTAAAAATCCCAATAGGTGCCACTTGAACAAATCCAAGACCCAGAGAACATGAGGTAACCAGCACCCCCACGCCAGGAGCAGCCATCAAGGCTCCACCTTCACCTCCCACCTAGACACAGGTGAGGGCTTCTTCGGGGGAAGCAGAAACATTTCCCCTTGTCTCCCCGGGTAGGAGCTTCAGGAGTTAGGAAAGCTGCCCTTCCTTTTGTCCCCTTTACCCCCCACCACCATATATCATGCTGGCTTTTGACTCCCACCATAAGAACAGTCCAGTCACAACACAAAAGCAGTGGCACAAGAGGGCACCGTTGGAAGAAAGCTGGGCATGACCAGAGAGCTGGGGCATAGCCCCTGCCTGCCCGCTCTAAGAGTGGATTTCAGATTCTTCCTTCTCCATGTGGTGGGAATTCTTCTCTGGATTCTGGCATCAGGCCTGAGCCGCTTATCTGCTCCATACTGGCCTTATCAGAGCAATTCAGTGAATCTACCAAGAATGTATTTGCTGCCCTTTTGGCAAGCAGAGTGCTTGCAGAGCCCGCCTCGGGCCCTTCTTTTCCAGGAAGCAGATCAGCCAAGTAAGCTGGGCTAGGGATTTGGCTGAAATGCCCCCAAGAAGGACCACCTGTGTCCCCTCAACCTAGGTGAGAGCAGCTGAATACCTTCTGTGGCACTGCATTCCAGCCCACCTCACAAACTCTACTAATGGTGTGGGTTGCAGTGTGGTTTTGGCCAGAGTTCACTGAGACTTTGAAGGAAATGGAAAATGAACAGTAGGAAAAATAGAGGTAGAACTGAGGCATCAGGGGACATGAGGCATGGAGGGTGATGGAGAGAGGGGCCTGGCGATGAGGGGGCCACTAGTGACTATTGGGAGCAAACTTTCGTGGCTAGAGAAGGTGTCAAGGTTGTGTGTACAAGAATGTTCTTTACGGGGCGCCTGGGTGGCGCAGTCGGTTAAGCATCCGACTTCAGCCAGGTCATGATCTCGCGGTCCGTGAGTTCGAGCCCCGCGTCAGGCTCTGGGTTGATGGCTCGGAGCCTGGAGCCTGTTTCCGATTCTGTGTCTCCCTCTCTCTCTGCCCCTCCCCCGTTCATGCTCTGTCTCTCTCTGTCCCAAAAATAAATAAACGTTGAAAAAAAAAAAAAAAGAATGTTCTTTACAGCATTGTTTAGAACACTGAATACTTGAAAATAAGTTCAAGGTTCAGCCACAGGAGATAGATAAATAAATATGATTCAGCCATGCACAGGTGAAAAACTGACAGCTGGGGGTTAGAGGCAAAGGAGGAAGGGAGGGATCCATTGGCAGAATACATAGGATGTTCAGGGCGGTGAAACTACTCTGTATGATACTGTAATGGTAGATATGTGTCATTATGCATTTATCAAAACCCACAGAATATACATCACCAAGACTGAACACTAATGTAAACTTAGGGTGTTTGTGATGTGTTAATATATGTTCGCCAATTATAACCTATGTACCCCTGTAGAGGGGGATTATGCAGGGGGTGGGGCCAGGAGGTTTACGGGAAACCTCTACACTTTCTTCTCAATTTTGCTATGAACCCAAGACATCTCTAAAATAATAAAGTCTTAAAAAAAAAATCCCTGACAGCTCACAGGTTTTGTTTGGCTTTAAAGGAGAATGGGATTATTTGCCAACATTAAAAAGATGGAGAGATTTTGGGGTGCCTGGGTGGCTCAGTCGGTTGGGTGTCCAACTTCAACTTGGGTCACAATCTCACAGTTTGTGTGTTTGAGCCCCGTGTCGGGCTCTGTGCTGACAGCTCAGAGCCTGGAGCCTGCTTCAGATTCTGTATCTCCCTCTCTCTCTCTCTGCCCTTCTTTTGCTAGTGCTCTGTCTCTCTGTCACTCAAAACTAAATAAACATTAAAAAAATGTTTTTGTAAATGATGGAGAGATTTTATGGGGAAAAAACCAAACCCAGATGTTCAGCTTCTCTTGAGCACCAGAAACCCTGGCAATTCTAGGCCCTCACGTCCACTCGGTAAAACTCCGGCCAGAGTAAGAAGCAGCTGCTCACTCCCTTTAAATGAGGAAGCCCTGCAGGTGGTTAAGTTTCTACCTGTAGAAAGCCAACTGTGCAGTTTCATACAGTCTCTCTCGGATTTGGGTGTAGATCACTTGTTCATGCTATTCTCTATACCTGAAACATTCTCCCCATAACCCTAACCCTTTGCCAGGCTAATTGGTTTTAATCCTGCAGGAATGATGTTAAATGTCACTTCTTCAGGGAAGACTTCCTGGACTACCCCAGACTGGGTTAGGGGACTCTGTTTTATGTTGTCAGTTCATCCTTGTAAAACTCTTCACTGATGTCACAGAAGTAGTTGTGTCTACTCTCCCCTACAGAAGAATTCCACTTAATAAATTTAGACGTAATTAGGAAATACAAAATGACCATTAGAACAGCAGATCTCTGCAGACAAGATCCACCCATAGATATTAAACTTAGTGGGCAAAAGTTTAAAAGGAAACATGAGATTTGCACAGTCTCAAAGTATTCTCCCCAAAACAAATTTTTATTAGTGACAAAAGGGAAAATAGTAACTTTAGAATAGCAAAATCTGGCAGATTTCATTTTAGGCTATGTGACCAAGATTAACACCTGCAGTAACAGAACATATTAGCATCACGTGTTTCCTGATATCATGCACTGAGAAGGGCATGCCATCTCTGTGGCATCCTTTCTGATAATGCATAACCTCAAACTAATTGTGAGAAAACATCAGACAAGCCCAAATTAGGGGATCTTCTGTAAGGTAACTGACCAGGAGTCTTAAAAAAATCTCAAGGTCTGGGGCACCTGGGAGGCTTAGTCAGTTAAGTGTCCAACTTGATTTCAGCTCAGGTCATGATCTCGTGGTTTGTGAGATCAAGCCCCCTGTTAGGCTCTGCACTGATAGCAGGAAGCCTGCTTGGGATTCTCTCTCTCCCTCTCTCTCTGCCCCTCCCCCTTGCTCCCCTTGCACATGCACTGGTGCATGCTCTCTCTCTCTCTCAAAATAAATAAATAAATAAATAAACTTAAATTAAAAAAAAAAACTCTCAAGGTCATGAAAGACTGATGAACTGTCACAGATTGGAGGAGACTAGGGAAACATGACAACTACATGTAATATGAGACACTAGATTATATCTTGGAACAGAAAAAAATATGTATACAAGTGGAAAAGAAAGTCCGTCCTGAGTAGTATTGCACCAATGTTAATTTCTTGATTTTTAGGATGGTAATACAGTTGTGGGAGATGTTAATGTCTGGGGGAGCTGGGTGAAGGGTATATGAGAACTCTGTGTCATTTTTGCAACTCCTCAGTAAGTCTAAGATAGTTGCAAAATAGAAAATCAAAAAAGGGCTTGTGAAATTATTTGCTTGATGCCTGTGTCCCTTGCTAGGCTATAAACTTCACAGGGACAGGGAATGTGACTGCACTATCTTTTCATCACTGCATCCGGGGCTCTGTAAAATGTCTGGCACACAATGAGTATTCAGTAAACACATACTGAGTAAAGAGACCCGTAGTTATTGACATAGAAAAGTCCAATGTATAATTTCTGAGTGGAAAACACAGGGCACAAAACAGTACATATAGTTATGTCAACATTCATATACATGAAGAGGCTAGTGAGTTACAAACCAATGTTGACTATAGTTGTATCCAGAAGATAAAGTTATGGGTGATGTTTCTTTTCTTCTTTTCACTTAGTTATATTTTCTAAGTATATTTAAAGGTTCACAAACTACTTTCATGTGCAGAAAAAAAAATGCGTGTGTGCACATACATAACAACCACATCTGCATTTCAAAGAAAGCCCTGAACGTCATGCCTGGCAGCCCTGGAGCCAGACCTCAAGATCTGGGCAGAAGATGCACAAATCTGAGCACGGGATGGGGCAGGCAGTGCCGAGGATGTGCAAGAAGGTGGGCTAACTCCCCTCTGCTTCTCAGTGTCTCCATCCTTCCAGCCCACCCTCTCTGAGCAAAACTTCCGAACTGGTGTATTAATTTCCTAGGGCTGCTGTAATAAATTGCCACAAACCGGGTGGCTTACAACCATGGACATTTACTCTCTCGTTCTGGAGGCTGGAAATGTGAAATTAAGGTGTCGACACACCCTGCTCCCTCCAAAGGCAGAAGGGGAAAATCCTTCTTTTGCTTCTTCTTAGCATCTGGTGGCTCCTGGCAATACTTGCCATTCCTTGGTTTATAGCTGTATCACTCCCCACCCCCAATCTCTGCCCCTGTCATCACATGGCCTTCTTCCCTGTGTCTCTATATCCAGATGTCCCTCTTCTTTCTCTTATTAAGACATCAGCCACTGGATTTAGGGCCCACTCTAACCCAGTATGACCTCACCTTAACTTGATTGTACCAGCAAAGACCCTATTTCCAAATAAGGTCACATTCACAGGATGGGGGAATTAAGACTTGAACATATCTTTTTGTGACACATAATTCTACTAGGAACTTCCCTGTGCCCATTATCTATTAGTGTGCAACACACTACCTCAAAACTCAGCCACTTAAAACAGCAACAATTTCATCAGGTCACAGTTCTGAGGGTCACCAATTTAGGCGAGGCTCAGTGGGGAGATTCTTCCGCTAGTTGCACCTGAGTCATTGGTGTGACTACAGTCTTCTAGTGGCTCTGCTGGGGCTGGAAGGTCCAAGATGACCTTACTCATGGCTGGCTTTTGGTGCTGGCAGTAGTCTAATGAACCCCAAGGGGGATGGCACTTATCTATCCACGTGGTCTCTCATGCTCTGGCAGGCTAGACTGAGCATGTTCACACACAGCTTGGCAGATTCTAAGAGGACAAGATGAAAAGCTGCAGGACCTCTTGAGGTCTAGGCTGCTGCATCCTGGTGGTCAAAGCACATCATAGGCAAGCCCAGGTTCGGGAGGGGGGTGGGGAAATAAACTTCACCTCTTTGTGGAAGAAGCAGCAGAGTTGCACTGCAAAGGGGCATGCATAGAGAGACAGGAGGAGCTACTGAACCCATTTTTCAAAAAGCCTACCACAGGTGCCAAGTTCTGGGAAGAAAAGGTGAACAGATTCAGGCCTTGCCCTTAAGAAACAAGTGCAACCCTGATGAGAATGCACTGGAGAAAGTCCCTGTGTTAGAACAAAGGCAGAGCATCCCCTGATGCATGTGCAGGGAGGGAGTAGGAGGTGAAAACCGAGCAGCCCCCTTGCCCTCCAAATCCCAGGCCAAGGGCCTCTCACCTTCTCCTGCCTCTGAACAGTGACCCCCAGGCCCTGGGTCCTATGGCTCATCACAACCTCAGATGATCAGTCCTGGGAATCATAGTCTAACCCTACCTCAAGGCATAATCTCAGATCCCCAAAGCAGCAGCTATATGTCATTATGTGCGATGCTGACAAGAGGCCAGAGAAGAGTGTCCAGCAAGAGAGGTGGTGCAGAAATGGGCCTGGAGTCGAGCCTTGGCAGAGTCGTCTCTTCCCTCCCTCACAGGCAAACACTTGCCCTTTTCTCCAGAGACTGCCCAGGAGAGGACTAGCTGCCCACATTTATGGGGGAGGAAAGCCTCCAGGGGCACACATATCATATGCCATATGGAGGTGGAATCCTGGCTGCTTTTATTTACCGAGTGGCTTTGAGCCTCTTTCCTCATCTGTGAAATGTGGTGTATGGGTGATAAGGGTTTTGTAAGAGTGGATAAGAATGATTTACAAATATCTCAGAAGCTGTACATCATCTACAAGGACATGTGTTGCTCTTGCCTCACTCGTTTCTTCATTCATTCACTCATGCAATGTTTAACTTTGTTTCGTTTGCTCAGAGAGGCCCCCTCCTCCTAGGATCTGCTCTTCACTTTTCTTCAACCATGTGTTCTGAATGTGCATCTTCCTAGATGCTCTTCTCCTAGAGGATGGTTCATGGATGGGTGACTGTCTCAAGCTGACCTACTCAGCATTCTTCCTTGGGTGGGTGTGGGAGGGGTTAATGTGAGAAGGTAGAGGTGGCCTAGTTCCCCCAAAAGTTTGGAGTCAGAAAGTTCTGGAGTCATTGCTGGGCATGTCCCTCATCACAGGGAAGAAGTAGAAGAGGGACAGGGAATGAAGCAAATCCTGGAGCTGTGTCCATTGTTGGTTTCTAGTTCTCTCTGAGGCCCATCTACACCCTTCTCTTCCTACAGTTATGAGAATTTTCCCGAAAAGATTTCTTTTTGTCTAAGCTTGTAACCAAAAGAATCTTGATTAAGACAGGTAATTTGTCCAATGTTTATTGAGCAATTCCATTTTTCAAGCCCTGGAGATATAACAGAGAAAACCTGGACCCTCTCCTCTGGGAGATCACAGTCTGGGAGTTGGGGGATACAGGAGACAATACGCTGTGTGATGGGGGCTGCCACAGAGCAGGCCTGATCCATTTTGCTTGGAGGAGATGCCTATCCTGGGCCTTAGGCCTGTGGGTGAGTCTCCCTGGTGATGGAGGAGGGTGAGGAGAATATAGGGGACAGTTTAGACAAAGCCTTAACAGCATGTATAAAGACACAGGAAGTGGATGAACACAGCCCCCCCGGGCCCCCCCCCCCCCCGACATACACACACTGGGAGACAGGGGGGTTTCCTGGGACTGGGGCTCAGGTAGAGAAGGAAGCAGGGTCAGATGAGAAGGGCCTGGTGGACCAGGCTTGAGAGCATGACAGGAGTGGGCAGTTGCTGAGGAACTGGGTGCCTCCAGGGTCATCCTTAGCTGATGTGAGACGTACCAGGTGAGGTCAGGGGCTGGCAGGACTATGCACAGGGTCTAAGAGTGGTTGCCCAGTTTCCACTTACAGCCTCCACCTTGCAGCCTGGAGGTGGCCAGGAGGTGAGAATGGAGTTCAGCTGTGCAGACAAGCTCAGCCTCCTCCAGCACTCTCATGCCTGGCCCTGTGGCCAGGATGACCCAGGCCAGTCCCTCTGTACATGCTTACCCCACACAGCAGCAGGCATTGACCAGCAGTCACATCACGGTGGGCTAGCTTTGCTGTAGGTACCATGCCCTCTGCTCCCACAGAAGCCTAGAGCACACTGCCTGGCAACAAACATATCTGCTCAACCTCAACCACAATAAGTGAGCCCTTTGGTTCACACGGAAGGGAGGCAGAGAATCTAGAGGGGAGGACCTTTCTGGAGGAGCCCCTGCTGCACAGGACCAGAGGGGTGGTCTTCTTCTGGGGACCAGAGCCTTTCCTTGCCCAAGAAGTCATTAAGTGCAACTCAGCATATCAAGCAAAAAAGCCTTCACTCCAGGGGCAACCAGGAGGTCAGCCCATGTGGAGCCCATGATGGCGTCACAAGAATAGGTGGTCAGCTCAATGCAATGGGACTGTCCGGACACGTGCACCCAAAGTTGTCATCAAAGATCAGTGAACATCATCAGGAGGCCATAGTATGGGCAGGTGGAGCTCATAGATCAAATGGCCAGAGCCTGCGAGGACTCACACATCCTCTGACCCTCTGCCACACCAAACCCCGTTTGGCCACCCAGCTCCCGCAACACCCCATTCAGCATCCTGCAGTAACACATATGTCTGATTCTGTAAGTTGTTGCCCAGCAGGAGGCCCTGAGGACACGCCTGTTGTTCATACTGCAGCCCCGGCTCTCACCTAGCTAGGTTTGGCATGGGGCAGAGGTGGAGAGCGGGAGTTCTGAATGAATAAGGGATGCCTCGAAAGCTCTCGCAAGAAACTTAGAACTAGCAGCAGGTGCTGGACCAGCACAGCCCCAGAGACTGGAGGGCAGGTTCTCAGACAAGAGAGACAGAACATGCAGTGGATTCAGACCCGAAGAGGTTGATGGGGACAAGCTCTGGGAGGGGGAAAGTATTGAGAGAGGCCAGGATGATGCCCAGCAGTGTCCCATCAGAAGACACCCAGAGAAGGGAGGACAGGGATGCAGGGAGGTGATCCTGTGGGATGAAGCCCTGCCAGGGCAGAGGGGATCCACAGATGAGGGGGCTCAGTGCAGAAAATAGGGACCCAGGGGCCTGGGCCCCCATAGAAGAGCCCTAATGTGACAACATGAAAGATGTCAGTCCTGGCTGGGACATCTCCCTAACATCCATGATGATCAAGGCCCCACATCTGTGCTCAGCAAACCCCAGGAGCAGGGGTGGCTGGAACCCATACTTACAGAGGCCAGGGAAATCATTGACTCCTTGACTCCTTATCAAGCCAGGTGGCTCTGATGCTCAGACAGGTGAGCATGCTGCGGGAGCCTGCAGGCTGACAAGGGAGTTGGTGGGGAGGGGCTGTTACCATGGGATCCTCAGTGACCTGGTTAAGAGTGTGACGTCTTTGGGGTGCCTGGGTGGCTCAGTCAGTTGAGCGTCCAACTTTGGCCCAGGTCATGATCTCACTTTGTGAGTTCAAGCCTCCATTGGGCTCTCTGCTGTCAGTGCAGAGCCCACTTCAGATCCTCTGTCCACCTTTCTCTGCCCCCCCCCCACTTGTTCTGTCCCTCTCTCTCTCTCTCTCTCTTTCTCTCAAATGAACATTTAAAAAAAAAAACCAGTGTGACGGTGGGGCTGCGGGAAGGAACTAGATGAGAAACCCCTGCTCCTGGAGCAGCAAGTGGAGGATGAGCAGGACTTACTGGGTGCTGGGTGGCCTTCAAGTACCAAGCACTGGAGCAGATAGAAACAGAAAGTGATTCACCAGAATGGAAGAGTGAGAGGGAGGCTGGAGAAAGGGGATTGGGACCAAATCCCAGAGGGCCTCCCAGGCCAAGGCCAGAGACCAATGCTGTCCTGCTCTCCTGGAGAGCACCAAGGAAGGACTGGAAGCAGGCATGGCAAGGGCAGTTGTGCATTTTAGGAGGAGCTGGAGACCCAGCCTATTAGCCCCCCACAGCACTATACACCATGGTACTTCTCAGGCAGTCTGGCCTCAACCTCCCAACAGTGACCTAGGGGAGGGCAGAGGGTGGTAGCCATGGCCTGGGAAGGCAAGTCACCCATGGGAAGCTCCACCCCTGGGGGCACCCACCCCAGCAGATTCAATGGTGGGATCAGGCCCAGGCTCACCCAGAGTCTGGGGCATGGGGGGAAGCATGACCATCAGGCCATGGGCCTCACCCAGAATGGAGTCCCCTTTAGCAGCCCATTGGCTTCTCGAGGCACTGGACCTGGTCTGCAAGCCATCCCCATGGTGCCCGGCCCTCCCAGCCCTGGTTTCCCATTGGGCTGGGCTGGCTAAGCTAGAAGGCCCCAGGGCCCCATTTTGGGCCCTGCCCTCACCTGTACCTGCGTCAGTACTGCTGCCTGCCTTCTACCTCAGGCTTAAGAAGGGGACACCTGGGCCTTGAATTACCCACCAGCTACCCAGGGTTCCCTGACCCCATCACCTGTCAAGCAATGTGGGCTGTGCTGTGCTACTGAGCTCTATTCTCCCCCGTCTCTGCCACTGCTCAGCATCTGCCGGGAATGCCAGGTTCCCAGGACCCAACTCAGCTGAGGGCCATACCACTGCCCGTTTGCACAGTCCCAGCTGACAGAAACCAAGAAGATGCTCGGGGCAGTGTTAGAGGGACCCCAGCCTCTCCCCCTTGCACAGGCACCCACCCCACCCCCACCCCACTTGCTCCCTATGACAGGGCAGAGCCATAGTCTGAGGCATTTCCTCCATGCTCCTGGGAAGGGGATTTTCACCATGTGGGGCTGACGTGGGAACAGGTGATTCATCACTTTCAACAGCAGAAGGATGACATAGTCTACAGCTCCCTGCAGGAGGATGGGAGGAAGGGAGGAATGGAGGGAAAGAGCCTAGAGGGAGTGAGAGGGAACAGGGAATCACACAGCCAAGCATCATTTTTGGTACATCCTCCAATACTGAGCTGGGCACGGATGGTGTGGCTGGAAACAGATGATAAAAAAACTCACAGTATGTGGAACAGGTGTTTCTGAAGTAGGAAGAGGGGGTTCTGAAGTAGGAAGAGCAGGGACCCCTGACCTGGGAGGAGCCAGAAAACCTCACAGAGGAAAAGCATCTCAGCTTAGGCCTGCAGATTGGACTGGCCAGTTAAAGAAGGGGAGTGAAAATGGAAGGTGGATTGCCAGGGTGAAGGCAGGGAAAGGAAGGCACAGGGAAGGATCTAGACATTCCATGTGCTAGAGAGTGAAGGACCAAGGGGTACAAGATGGGCCTGGAGAGAGAAAAGCTAGAACAGCATGAACCCCAGGAAATGCCTATTGCCTGGAAGTGGGCTCTTTGGTCAGATGGCCATTAGATGGTTTGGGGAGGGTCTGGTTTCTGCTAGGGCTCTTAGCCGTGCTCCCCAGGATCATGCCCTTCAGAGTATTCACTCCTGCTTCTGTCCATGAGCCCGAGACCATAACGCTAAGGCTAATACCACAGGAGCCTCCTGTTACGTCTTCCTGGGACCCCCAGCCAAATCTGCATTTGCTTTCCTGGACCACATAAGGGACTAATTTTGCAAACAGGCCCCCTGAGGTTCAGAAAATCCAAGGAACTTGCCTGACATTACAGGGCACATCAGGCATTGAGGCATTCCAAGCCTGTCCAATGCCAGAGCTGCGGGCAACATTAATAGGTGTCACATTCATGTCACATACATACACAACAGGTTCCCTGGTCATGTAAACTTGGGAAGCTGGGTTAAACTCAAACAAGGACTTTCCTACAGGACTTTTCAGGGTCTTTAATGTACTAACCAGTAATAGGAAATGTACAGCATGGAGAGATTTCCAAATGCATTTGGCCATGGAATCCTTCTGTTCCTGATGGAGCTGTTGTCTCCAAGGATCCCACCAAGAAGCCTGCTGGTCTGGATGGTAGAGTCAGAGACAACTCTGGAAGCCTCCCTGCTTATACTGCTTACACTTTGTGTACACTCACATAGTGCGGTCCTTGCATTTGGGAGGGTTGATTCACTTAGGATTTTACATGAGCTTGGGTAGAGCAGAATGGGGAGGCCAGGCTCCCAGACCCCAGCCTTCACAGGAGCCCTCTCCACTCTTTGCACGTTGGCTGTGGCCTTGGATAACCCGCCCATGGCTCAGGAAGGGACAATCTCAGGCAAAAGAGCCATTCCAGGTCATCAAGGGCACCAGCATGTTTGGGGAATGCTTCCAGGAAGTGGTGACATTTTATCCAGGAGGGGTGAGTGGGAAAAGAGCAAAGGCACAAGGGAAGAAGTCACAAGGGCAGCACCAGGGCCACTGGGAACAAGGCTGGGAGAGGCCGGGAAAGGGTGCTTAGTGCTGGTGGTAGAGTCTTTGAAAGCTATCCAAAAGGGATTTGGACTTGAACCTAGAAGTATCAGAACCACAGAAGGTACTTGAAAGAGGAGTGAGTTGATCAATCCACAAATAATTGCAGCCCGGAATTATTCCCAATCATTTCTTCCTCCCTGTGAGCTCCCAGGACCTGCCTCCCACCCTCCCCATCACATGACCTCAGTCACTGCCTGTGAGCTCCCAACTCACGCTTGCTGGAGTGTGCCAGCTCTGATCCAGCCCATGTCACTTCTTACCTCGTCCTCCTTCCCTGATGTCTCCTTGGTCTGGTATCTCCCCTTGGTTCCCTGCAGATGGCCTTGCATTGCCCTAACAGAGAACCTTGCACCAGGCTGCTCCCAAGATTCTTCCCTTCAGTGCAGCCTCCTCAGGGGAACCATCTGCAACCACCATCTCTTGGCTCAGTAGACACTGCCCCCCAACACATTTCAAGAAGGACAGTGATTCTGGGGTACCAAGCAATGTCTAGGCATCAAGAAAATGCTGGTGATGGCCCCCCTGCTCCAGACAATACAGGATGACACTCTCTCCTCGGCCCAGCCTGATCTCCATCTCAGCTTTCCTGGAGCCTGTCTCTGGTTGTCTGGAAAAGGGGCACATCAACCAGGCCAAAGACTTGCCCTTGTGGTCAGCTTGTTCAGGATTCTGGACACGTGCAATCAGCAGATGTCAAAAGCCATCTGGGGGATGAGGGTGGAGATAGAAGAGAGGGGTCTGATTGGGGGCATCAGACTGCAGTGACCGGCTGCCCCTCCCCATCCTTAGGACAGTTAAGGGTCTGGATAGCTAGCTAAGGCTGATGTCCCCTCTGCCCTCGGGGCAGGACTGGGACAGGGCTGGCTGACTCCAGGGCTCTGATTGACACATCTTTTCTTCCATGGGTTACTCCTTTGATCTAGTGTCCTTCTATTTCAGAGAGGTGGCTTTTCCAGTCTCTACTAGGATCCTGGGGACAGAATCACTGGCATCAACTCCTTTTACACAAGTCATGCTCACACACACACACACACACACACACACACACACACACCCAATACCTGATGCCTTGGAGCACTCTTTCCTTGGGATTCTCTTTCTCTTGGCTCCCATGAAGGTTCAGAAGCCTTAGAATCTCTTGAATCTGCTGGCATGTTAGGTATTTTTACAATTGTTCTAAAATCCCATTATCTCAGCCTTCTGAACAGGCTCAGTGACTCATCCTGGTTGAATACATGACTGGTCACCAACAGGTCCCCTGCTGCCCTCACTCACAGGTGTGACAGAGAGCCCAAGGGCAATGGAAGAGATTTCTGGGTCTTCCACATACTCTCCCCTCCTGAGGCCCCGGCCATGGGAAAAACACAATGATAACAAGACTAGAAAGGAACGGTCTTGACCACGTAGGATAATTGTAAACACTGAATGGTGTTTCAAAGAAAAACAAAAGTAAAATTATAGGGTTGATGAGCTGGGAGGAGCCCAGAGATAATCTTGCTCATTCTCTCAAGCCAGCACTTACCACATTAGTAATTTTACACTTATCTGTGTTATTATTTGCTTAATTCACTCAACAAATATTTACTGAGCACTCACTACATTCCAGGCACTATTCTAGATACACTTGGGCTACATCAGTGACAAAGCAAAGACGCTGCCCTCTGGGTGCCTATACTCCAGGGGAAGAGAGGGAGAGACAGACAACAGTCAGTGATATTCATATTAAATAAAATGACAGAAAATTTCAGAAGGTGTAAGCGCTGGGGAAAACAGATGCAGAAGAGCAGGGTAAGCAGTGCTGGGCTGGGAGCAAATCGTAGCTTTCAACAGAATTAGCAGAAAGGGCCTCTGGGGGAGCACAGCTGTAGAAGGGGAAGCTTCCACCTATGGAAGGAAGAGGCAGGAGGCCAGTTGGCTAGAGCAGAGGGGCAGGGGGGAGGGTGTGGACATCAGGTTGGGGAGGTACTGGGGAAGGGATCATGTACAGCCTGGTTCACTATATGGACTTTGGTTTGTTGTTTTGTGTGTGTGTGTGTGTGTGTGTGTGTGTGTGTGTGTGTGTGTTTATTTATTTTTGAGAGAGAGAGAGAGAGAGCAGGGGAGGGGCACAGAGAGAGGGAGAGAGAGAATCTCAAGCAGGCTTTACCCTGCCAGTTCAGAGCCCACTGTGGGGCTCGAACCCACAAATGGTGAGGTCATGACCTGAGCCAAAATCAAGAGTCAGACCCTTAACCGACTGAGCCATCCAGGCACCCTAGCACTTTGGTTTTTATGAGGATAAAATGCAGAGCACTGTAGAGGAGGGTAGTGCATGATGGGACTTTATACCTCTAAGAGCCCCAGGAAGGCAGGGTCAGTCTGCACTCCATGCCTAGGGCAGGGCACAGTACCTGATAAGGGCCCAATAAGTACTAAATATCAATGGAATGAATGAATGAATGAATGAATGAATGAATCCAAGACAGAGATTATGTCCACACCTTTCCAGAGAGATAGTACTGAGAATACTTCTAGAAAAATATGTTTCCAATCTGGCCATTGTATTTGGACTAGAAATTCATGTCCATATGCTTCAGGGAGTTTTTCAAAGTTTTTCCCCAAAATCCTGATTCCCAGGTTGGGTGGGGCCCAGCATGAGTATGTGATTCTCACAAAAACCCACCCCCAAGTGAGAAACATCAATGTAGACATTCCCAGATACTTCCAAATACTCAGCACCTGGCATCATATCCAGCCCCAGGGCACACATTAAATGAATGAATAAATTTCTGTTGACTGAATTCATGGATGTCTAAGTGCATGAAGAGAGCTAATTAATTGCCCTTTTCCATTTTCAACTCAGATGTTTTGAATCATGTAAATAAACAGCTTTCCAGAGAAGGAGAAGCCAAAGGCCATTGCTGTCTGCTGTTCCCCCACCAGCCCCCAAAACGTGCCGTACTGCTACTTCTTATCTGGGTCTCTTCCCTTTCATTGGCTTCCACTTGATCTGCCCTAACATCCCGAGAGCATGGCTGGCCCTATCCTTAGAGGATCGCAGGGATTCTGAAAGCAGATTGACTTTCATAACCCAAAGTGTTTTTGCAGAGCTTGGAGTGGGTGGGGTCTCTCCTTTACCGAGAGGGCTGCTGAGCAATGAAACTTTACTAGACAGCCCCGTGCTCTCAAAGGAAAAGTGTGCTGAGCCTGGGGAGCAGAGTGTAGGGCCTGGCAGAGGCTTGGGGAGAGGCAGACGTTCACTTCCCTTTCCACATACGAAGGGTCCACCCACATTCCAGGGACAGGCACAGATTCTTCCTGCAGGAAATGCTGGGGCTATGAGGACAGTTCTGTCCGCCCCTTCCCTTCTTGCTTCTCCCCATCGTGGTCAGCTGCCTCCCCCTGGAGCCTGGGGCCTCATCTCATGGCGTCTGGGCCTCACAGATTCCTGGCCTCTTGCTTGCAGGTGTCAGCTGCCAGAGATTTTTGCATGTAAACAGTAAAGAGCCCCTTATTATCTTGACATACTTGAAATAAGTATGGCCATTTTTTTTTCTCTTCCCAGAATTCAAAAAAGGCCAGAAATTCCACAAGGCTCTGACTCAACTCTATTTTCTCCTTCCTCTTGCTTTCTCGCCCCTACCCTCTGACCTTGAAAGAGCAGCTCCAGGAGGTCTGAGGCTGCTGCCACACCTGGTGGCCAGAAGCCATCCCCTAACCCAAGCACCCAGTTTGCCCCACTGAGGCAGCAATTCTGACCTACAGAAGAGTGGGTAGTGGTTAACTAAGGGCCTAGCACAAAAGTCAGGCAGCCTGGCTTTGAATCCTGACCCTGCTACTTATCAGCTGTGCAGCAAATGACTTATGTCTCAGCACCCTAGTTTCCTTGTGTCTAAGATGGGTATGTCAATAGTTTCTTTCTCTTAGGCAGACTGCAAGGATTAAGTGAGATAATACACAGAGAACAATTCACAAACAATAGCTATAACTACTGTATTTTCACTAGCATTGAGCACAGACGTCTGTCTATTCAACAGACGAAGGGGAAAGGACATCAAATATAGAGGAGACAGCACATCCCAAGACTCAGAGGCCCAGCCAGCAAGCTGGGTTTGAAGGCCAGGGTATAGGAGTCTAAAGGGGAAAGAGGACAAGGGTAACAGGGAAGTTCTCAAGACAGCAGAGTCCTATTCTAGAAGGCCTTGGAAGCCTTGCAAGGAGAGGTCTAGACTATTCTCCAAGGGCACTGTCCTAGAGTGAAAGATTTCCTCTTAGGAAACTCTCTGGCTGTAGCAACAGGAGTCAGGCGCAGACACAGGAAGAGACAGAGGCTGGGTCAGAGCTGGCAGATGGATGCAAGAGGGTAGGGCAGTGGCCCCCAAGCTTCAGTCATTTCCAGCCCCAACTATTATTTATGGAATACTTCCTTTCATGTTAGCTCATTCTTTAACTCTTCATGTCTCTTCTGTTGTGCCATTATAGCTACTGCTTCATTTTTTTCCCCAACATATATGTAAGTGATACACTCTTAAGATGAAAAATGTGCATCTACTTGCCACTGGAAATTACCTCTTTGCCCACCAGGGGCACCTGCCTCGGGCTTTGATAGCCATCATTGCTGCTCAAGATCCTGCTAGAGGTAAGAGGACCTGAGGCTAAGCCGTGGCTTCCCACGTGGCTTCCCCCTGAGCCAGGCTGGCTTCCCAAACTTCTGTTTTAACCTTTATGACCTTCGTAACTTTGCTTGGCAGCTGGAGGGCACACACCATGGTTGCTGCTCTGAAAACAAAGACCAGACAAGCCTCCCCTGTCTGTGGTAGCCCATGGACTATGGTCATTAGCGCCCCTCCTCGTTCACTCATGTGGGCTCCAGCTCAATTTGGAGCACAAACTGGCAAAGGGGCTTCCCTGAGAGTGAGAGAGATTTAAGCAGACCTAAGGATTATTCAGTTGTGGAATCCTTTGTGGGCATCTGCTTTGTGCCGTGAAAAATATACAGGAGGAGGGAGAGAGAGGAGGAAGACAGGAAGGCAAGAAGGAATGCATCATCTGATTTATCCTTACAAGAATCTTGTAAGACAGGAATCGTTGTACCCATTTTATAGATGAGGAACCAATCTCAGAGACATTAAGCTACCTGCCAAGATCATTTCTAGTAAGAAATACAACTAAGCTACTAGTCCAGATCTGTCTGATTTTAAAGCCACTGCTTTCTTTTAAAAGGATAAGGTCCAGAATCAAATCACTGTAGCATAGCAACTGTTATTTTTCAAAATCCCTATTCAGTCTTCTCTTGTTCATGTGCAAAACTATGCATACTTTCTTTTGTTCACCTGGCACTATATCATAAACAGTTGTAATGTTGCTAAATAGTCTTTACAATAATCACTTTTACATACTATTCCACCCAATGCACATATCATGATTCATTAAGCCATCACTGAATATTTAGGTAGTTTCTACATCTCAGGATTATAAATCCTCCCTACCCCCACCCTTCCCAAGTCAGGCTCCCCTGGGATGAGTCAGGGCTCCCTCCTGCCCTATGTCTGGAAGGTTATGTAGGTCACTGGGGCCTGATCATACCTGCAGTGGCACAGCAAAGCATTCTATTGTCTCTCAGAAGGTGAGATCTTAGAAAGTTGTGTCCTTTGCCCACCCCTGACACTTTGCCAAGCCTGGTGTGGCTTTGCCACCCACTCAAGTGACTGAGTGAGAGGTGGTGTGGACTAAGGGGGAGGGCAGAGGCTGATTAGAGTGAATTATTGCTACCGGTGAAGGCAGTCCCATGCCCAGACATCTCAGGAGCCAAAAGGCACCCCAAAGACCCCAGAATGGCCAGCAATGATCTTAGCACTGGGATAGGAGCCAGACCCCTGCTAAGGTCCTGGGGTATTGCTTGGTCCCCGTTCCCTTGAGATGTTCCTTCCAGAGAGTTCTCTGCTCTCTGCCTCTCAGGGAACACAGCCACATCCCATGCTAGCTTCCCAGCAGTTCTAAGATAGATTCCAGAAGCAGAAACACTCTTGCAAGCAGACATGCACAACTGCCTAAGGTGAATGGCCGAAGATCACATTTTCAGGATGCTTCTCTGCTTTATCTGTTTGTAAAGCAGATATTTGGGGAGGTTGGGCTCAGTATTGCTTCGCGGTTGCCAGTCCCAGGGGAAATGGCTGGAATTCTTAGCATAGTTGGAGGGCTGTGAGGCAACAGAGAGGACTGCTCAGAGGCCTCTCCTGACCCAGGAAGATGAGCCATCGCCTCGGTATCTTCTCTCCTTGGACGGGTTCTGGTGTGGGACACACTGGACGTTCCTTCCAAGAAGGCAGGGTGGTGGGAAGTCTCTAGGGGGGCTCTTTGGAGGAGAATCATCACATTACTTATGCAAACCCAGGACTGAGAGTGCTTCCAGAGGTCATGTTCTCTATGCCCCTGCCCAGCTCAGCACGCCCAGTGCCTGCAGAATTGGCCTTAGGAGATGTTCACAAAGTGTTAGTGAGAGTGGCTTCCTTAAGCCATTGGAATTTAAGTTTCTTCTGAGTATGTTGCTGTTTGCATTTTTTTAATGTTTATTTTGAGAGAGCGAGTGAGCGAGCAAGCAAGAATGAGCAGGGGAGGGATGGAGAGAGAGGGGGATAGAGGATCTGAAGCAGGCTGTGCACTGACAGCACAGAGCCCAATGTGGGGTTCAAACCCATGAACCCATGAACCATGAGATCATGACCTGAGCCGAAGTCAGATGCTTAACCAACTGAGCCACCCAGGCGCCCCACTGTTTGCATTTTTTTCCTTTTAATAAAGAACATGTAGGGGCGCCTGGGTGGCGCAGTCGGTTAAGCGTCCGACTTCAGCCAGGTCACGATCTCGCGGTCCGGGAGTTCGAGCCCCGCGTCGGGCTCTGGGCTGATGGCTCAGAGCCTGGAGCCTGTTTCCGATTCTGTGTCTCCCTCTCTCTCTGCCCCTCCCCCATTCATGCTCTGTCTCTCTCTGTCCCAAAAATAAATAAATGTTGAAAAAAAAATTAAAAAAAAATAAATAAAGAACATGTATAATTTTACAGTTTATTTATTTATTCTGCAACAGAGAATGGGAGCTGGAGTGTAGGGCAGAAAGAGAGAGAGAGAGAGAGAGAGAGAGAGAGAAAGAATCCAAAGCAGGCTCCTCACTGCCAGCATGAAGCCCGATGCCGGGTTCAAACCCATCAACCAGGTGATTGTGACCTGAGCCAAAATCAAGAGTCAGAAGCTCAACTGACCAAGCCACCCAAGTGCCGCAGAACATGTATCATTTTAAAACAGAATCGATAAAGCTATTTTTAAATAAATAAATAAGTTAATTAATTAATTAATTTTAAAAAAGGCCTCAGAGTCAGGGCATTTCATCTCTTGTCTTGATTGTAAGCCCCATGGTGTAGTAATCTTTCTCGTCAGAAAACCACCCCTATCTACCCTCTCCTGCAGCTGTTTGGGCACCCTGCCATGCCACAGAAGGGAGGCAGAGGTAGTAGGCTCCTTGGGTCAAACCTGTGGCTGGTGCACACTCCTCACTGGGTACTCTGGCCACGGGCCAACAGCCACACCTACAGAATTCTCTGAGAGGAGGAACAGCATTTCTGAGACCACTCCATGGGGACGGCCTCAAAGGCAAACTGGACTTTATTCAGGCGCTGCTCCCTGCCAGGAAACGCAGGCTTCCGGCACCACCTCTTCAGTGGCCCGCTCGCAGGTCCCCGCCCAGCTAGTATGTAGATGTGTCCTCAGGAAGCTCGGCCCAAGGCCCACTACAAATGGCGCTGTCCTGGTTTATGGGCCCTTTGAATGGCCACGACTTTCACTGCTTCCTTCAGAGCTTTGGGAAAACACCAGAAGAGAGGCATTGATGGTAGAGGGAAGGTCAAGCAGTGTGTGGCCTGGTTTGACCACCCTGTGACTGCTTGACATGAGCCTGGCAGAGAAATCGTCCTGGGAGCCTGATGCCAAGTGTGTGGGTGGGATTTAAGAGAGGCCGGGGGCCCCTCCCTGGAGTGGCCACTGTCCAAGAGGAGAGAATGAAAGGCATGCCTCAGAAGTGTCAGAGCCCAACAGGTGTGTGTGCCTGAGGGCTGACAGGCTGAACGCTCTCACGCTGCCTGCACTTCCTGTAAAGCAGAGCCTCTCAGCCCTGGCCACATGTCACATATCACCTGGAGACCTTTTTAAATCCCCAGTGCCCAGGCTGTATTCCAGACTACGTCAATCAAACTTTTTGGAGGTAGGACTCAGGTATCAGTTTTTTTTTTTTTTTAAGCTTCTGGGTTAACTAAAATATTCAGCCAGGGTCAAGAACCAGTGCTTGAAAGAGATGTCTCATGCATCCCAGGCTCATCAAACTAAACAGGGCCCCTCCTGAGTGATTCATCTAGCCGCCTTCTCCCTAGAGGCCCTCCTCGGTCTCTAGTCTCTCGAATTGCTGCCATTCTTCAATACCCACCCCAGTCCCCACCTCCTGAGGCAAGTCCTTCTGGCCATGGCAGCTGCAGTGAGCACATCCTCTGAGGTCCCCTGTCCCCTAGGAACTTCTGTCACTTACCATGCATAGTCATTGGTTGACCAGGATTTGCCTTGTTTACAAATTAGGTAACCTGTGCCCATGGGGGCAGGTACTCTGTTGCATGTTATGCTTCCTTGTAACCCACTGACCTATCACCTACCACCACTCATTGCCCGTATTAGATGTTTAATACATATTTTCAGCCTGATTTACATTCTATTGCATTTCAACATTTCAGGAAATTTTGGTGAGAGAATTGCAAGAATGTCTGATACAAATTAGTGGTTTTAATGTTGATCAGCGATGGTGGCCATGGAGGTCAGTATGGTGGGCAGCAGGGGGTGGGAATGGCTGCAGGAAGAAGGGCCAAAAAATGCCTGTTCAGCTGTTTTCCAGGAATGTACGTGTAACCCATATTATCCAACCCTTACGTGGCCCAGTCTCTGCACTGAGCATCTTCAAAGACACTGCAGTTCCATAGGGTGGTGGGCCGGGACAGAATGCTTTCTAATTAAGAGCACTTTGAATATTTACTGTGGTTTCTTAAGGAAATTTGAAGTGGCAAACTTAACCTACACTTTCACATCTCCTCTCTGCCTCTCTTCCCCTGTATATCACATCTGAGGAACGGACATACCATCTAGGCCTTGAGGAGTAGAGAGAAATAGGAAGTGTGTTCCAGACAGACAGATGAGCAGAGGAAACAGTGCCTACTGGGTTCTCAGAATGGCCAGTGGTCCTGTGAGTGTGGAAGGAAGAGAGTAAAGGGTGAGAGTGGATAAAAAGAGGCTGAAAAGGAGGACCAGGGCCAAGGAATAAAGGGCCTTAATCACAGGCTAGGGGAGTGGACTCCAGGATCTACCACTCAAAGCATAAGACCGAGAGGTGGTATGATGGGGTCACTCTGGTAACACGTAAGGGTGGAGATCAGTCAGGGCATGACAGCAGATGACTGGGCCGAAGGGAGGCTGTGGGCAAGGGCTCAGTCAGGTCCCCGTGTGGCTGCCAGCAGAGATCTTTCTGAGCCCCATGCACTGAGATGGGGTTGGGGCCAGTGCCAGAGGTGGTCCCACATACCATACCCTTCCAGAGGTCCTGGCCTGCCAGGCCAATCACCCTCAGACTCACACTGGCCACTCCACATGGCTCCTCCCACCTCTGAGCAGAGATCAGAATTCCCCCAGATGTTGGTAGGGCCACGCTCAGCTGCCTTCACTCCCAGGCCAACATTTCTACATATGTCCAAGACCAAAAGCATTTATAGTCACCACTAAATAGAAAACAAACAAGCAAATCCTTAGTTGGACTCAAACAATAAGAAATATATTTCAGTGAATTTTTAAAACAGAGGAATTGTAGGGGTTCCTGGGTGGCTAAGTCAGTTAAACATCTGACTTCGGCTCAGGTCACGATCTCATGGTTTGTGAGTTCGGTCCCCATGTCAGGCTCTGTGTGGACAGCTCAGAGCCTGAAGCCTGCTTCGGATTCTGTGTCTCCCTATGCCCCTCCCCCACTCATGCTCTGTCTCTGTCAAAAATAAATAAACATTAAAAAAAAAATTAAAACAGAGGAATGGTTCCTTAATGTCAATTTTTACCAAAAGACTTTAGGAGTCTGGGCTGCTTGAGTTTTCCAGGATGCTGGTGTTGAGATGGAGTTAGGAATTCAAGTTAACTTATGGCGGCAGGAAGTAACCCCTGCTAAAGAAGAGGGGAAAAACAGAACTGGGTTGGAGTCTAGAGACTGCAATGAAGCCTGATTCTCTGCCAGTCCACCAGGGACTGCTAGAGGAGTCAGTGTGGGGTGGAAATGTGGAAACAGCTGGGCCTTTGCTCAGCCATTGGCTAATACCACCCCAAGAAGAGCATAAACTGTCTGAAAATTAAGTGGAGCCTGCAGGACCCAACAGCTGTAGGCTATAAGCTAACCATGGTCTTGCAGTTGGGCAGTCCTTGCTTAGAGAGAAATCTTCCTGTCTGCCATGGAGCCCCACCTCTCCCAGCCACCAGTCTGAGTGGCCCGTACGTGGTGTGTTTGAACCCTGCGTCTCAAGTCCATAAGGGGTCCCCTTCACTCTCTCCATCCATCGTCTTCCTTTCCTCCTTACTCATTGGACAAATGGCACCTCTCTCCAGGGATCCAGTCTGTCTTCTCCCTCCCTATACTTCCCAACACTAAAGCCTTTCCCTTCATTTATCTCCTCACAGTACTCTGTCCCAAACTCACCGCTACCTGGGAAAAGATCTGTATAACTTGAATCTCCAAGACTCATCTTCCTAAGATAGGAAAAGCTTGACATAAGTCACAGATGTAACCAAACAGAAAAATGAGCAAATGGTATGAATGGATGGTTTATGGAACAGGAAATATAAATGGCCCTTACGTGAGGGGATGCTCAACCTGACTCATTGTAAAAGAAATTCAAGTTAAGACTACACAGAGATACCATTTTTCACCTATCAGATTGGCAAATATCAAAAAGTTTGATTCAGCACAGTTGGCGGGGAAACAAGCACACTCACAGATGGGAATGTGGATTGGAAAAGCTGGATGGAAGGCAACTTAGCGATATCCCTCTCAGTTACAAATTCCCATGACCTTCAAAAGGCAGTAGAAGGTAATGGTTAAGGGAACAGACTGGAGCCAAAGCACCATGGTCCAAATCCCAGCTTTCCAGGTCATGTAACGTCTCCATGTCTCAGTTTTTCTCATCTGTAATGTGGGATAATAGTACCTACCTCTGGCAATTCTTTCAAGGATTAAAATACATTAATTATTGTGAAGCACTTATGGCAGTTCCCACCTCTTAGTAAATGCCATGCAAATGTTAATTATAATTATTATTAATTGACCCAGCAATGCCACTGCCAGGAATTTATCCTACAGATACACTTCCACAGGTGCTAAACGAGTGTACCATATTATTCACCACAGCATTGATGCAAGTGGGGAGAAAACCGGAAATAATCCAAATATCCATACACAGGCTAAATTCATTATGGTTCATATGGATAATGCAATACTATGTGGATGCAAAAAAATAACCAAAACACTCTTTAGTACTGATCCAGTGTGTACAGAATACAACTATAAGTTTTAAAATAAGGAATAGTATAAACATAAGTCCACATTACCTTATCCACAATTATGAAATTCAAAAATCACTAAAAAAAACCAGAAGTGATTCTTTTTTAAATGAATTTGGCACAAACACACCTGGTAGCAAAACCTGAATTGAACCGAACTCACTTGAGACTGATTATGGCTTTATTTAACCTACCTGGTGCAGAAATATTAGCATGTTTTATTACAGACTCTGCTGGGGTTTGACCTAATATACACACGCACTACCTTTGTACATTCCTTGACTTCTCAATTCCCCAGAACAACTGCCCCCAAGGGCATACTAAGGAAGTATGACCTTTATTCATCTTTTTTTTCCCATTAAAGTGTCTTTAATATGACCTTTATTCATCTTTTTTTTCCCCATTAAAGTGTCTTTAGTGTCAGTTGCCTCTAATAAAAGGAGCTGCCTGGTTGTGTCACAGGAATGTGAGCGTCAATTTCACTGTATTTGAATCTAAGAGTCTGGATATCTTACTTATTCAACAAATAACTAAATACCAGGAAGACCTCTTCAGCCCAGGCTGCCAGGTCATCTTAAAGCCTGAACACCCTCTTATTGGCATCTCTGTGGCAGGCTGCCTGGGAATTTGGACCTGGGAACCAGGGCTTGAGGGTGGGAGCAGGTGGGATCAGAGCATCCTCTCTGACTCACAGTGCTGCCCTGGGCACAGTGGCGAGGTCTCCTCCCTACAAAAGTGGAGATAATGAGAGTGACTCAGTGACGGGCACTCTGATGGGCCGATTGGCAGGGAAGCCAGGTCCTCTCACCGGTATCTTCCTGCATACCTTTCCTTTAGGAAGGGAGGGAGGCACCCTCCAGACTCTTCCTCGGGCACACCTCCCAGCAGAGATCCCATGTGAGGGTGTCCGATCCCGCTAGGAGTGGCAGGGTCCGCATGGATTGAGGGTCAGGGTGGTGAGCAGGGTGCATGAAATGTCAGTCCCTTGGAGGACGCACAAGAAGTTCCCAGCAACCCTGTTTGCAAGGGTGAAAACTCAGAACAAGCCCCAGATCAGAGTGATAGGAGAATAGTGAAATAAGTTCAGGGGGTGGATAGACCTGAATGTGCTGGTACAAAATATGCCCATGACCTAGTGTTGAGTGAAGAAAGCAAAGTGCAGAATTTTATATATATATATATATATATATATATATATATATATATATAGTGCAAAAATATAAATACAATCTAACAAGGACCTTAGCTGGCAGGGGGAGGGAGGAGAAACTAAAAGATGAAAGGTATTTGTGTGTAATAAAAGACAAGAAGTAAGTGGCAGATGGGCAGGCTAATGCCAAATGCCCATCCAGCGGGGCTGTCCACGAGAAGCCCACATGTCACGCCCAGGAGACTTAGGAATCAGGACCCAGGCACCTTAGAAGGGGTAGGAGGGGAAAGCAGGAGCAATTTCGCCCTGATTCCCTCCCTAGCTGGGCAGTGGGATAGCTTATTTTGGTCACCCAGAGGAGCCTGTAGAGAAGTTAACCCCAAGGGATGTTGGGTATAGGAGCACCAGGCACAGCAGGGTGAGGAGGTGGACGACTCAGCACTGAAAACGGGATTGAGTGAGAGTCAACATGTGAAGGGCAATCCTACCATCCCCTTTTCCACACACCTCCAACCTACCCAGTCACTGCTGCTCTACACCATGGACCAGGGGACGACACCATTCTCAGAAGAAACTGTATGGACTCAGAGAAAAGACCCAGGGAAACACCCCCACCCCTCAAACCAACCCCTGGAGTTGAAGTGAAGCACAGCTCTACCTGAGCACATAGAGTCTCCAGCTAGACTTTCTTAGCACGCCTCTAGAATTATGAACAGATACGTAACAATCACCCATCACCAGAGAAAACTCCCAACACAAAAGACAGAAGCCACAACAAAGAAAGAGAATAAAAGCAGATAAAGGGTAATACACAGAGTAAAAGAAAATGTCAAGAAAACAATAATATCTTCAAAGAGGTGAGAAAATGGCTCCCATGAAACCAGATCAGAATTGTATTTTTAAGGCAGAGGGGAAAAAAACTTCCTAGAAATTAAAAATATGATTCAAAAATAAAAACAGACAAGATTTAAGAGAAAGACTCGGCAGTGAGAAAAATCATCCAGAGAGAAGAATAAAAAGAGAAAGGACAGGAAAGGAAAGATGAGAAAAAATGTGGAGGCTAGGTCACGAGGCCCAACATGGAAAGAAAGTACAGAGGAAAGGGGCTGGGGGAAATTATATGTAAAAATATCACAGGAAAATGTCCCCAGACCAAAGGACATCAGCTAAGTGCCTGTCGAATGCCTAGAACAATAAAGGAGGAAAGACCCATGGCAAAACAAGTAAGTGGTGGTCAGATTCCAGAAGACCTGCCATGAAGAAATGGGCCTCAAGAGCTCCCGAGGGAAGACAACAGGGCATCTATAGATAAGTGGGAATCAGAGTGGGGCGGGCTGTGGAAGAGTGGGGTTGGGTCAGTGCAAGGGTTGGGGAGACTTGGGGATTCGTTCTTTATTTAAAAAAAATTAACCTTTATTTTTTTTTAAATTTTTTTTTTAACATTTATTTATTTTTGAGACAGAGCATGAACGGGGGAGAGTCAGAGAGAGAGGGAGACACAGAATGTGAAGCAGGCTCCAGGCTCTGAGCTGTCAGCACAGAGCCCGAGGCGGGGCCCGAACTCACAGACCATGAGATCTGACCTGAGCCAAAGTCGGAATCTCAACTGACCGAGCCATCCAGGCGCCCCAACCTTTATTTATTTTTGAGAGAGCGACACAGAGTGAGAGCAGGGGAGGAACAGAGAGAGAGGGAGACGCAGAATCCGAAGCAGGCTCCAGGCCCCAAACTGTCAGCACAGAGCCTGACGCTGGGCTCGAACCCAGGAACCGTGAGATCATGACCTGAGCTGAAGTGGGACACTCAACCAACTGAGCCACCCAGGCGCCCTGGGCAGTCATTCTTTAAAAGTGTTAAGATTGAGATGCTTCTTCAGATGTTGTGTGGGCAGTTGAACATAGGAGTCTGGAATTTTAGGGGATTTAGTGCAATTTTTTCTTGCACGTGTGCGCGCGTGTGTGTAGGACCCTCCCCAACACCCATAACTCATGTAACAACCTAGTGCATATCCTTCCATACTTGACTCTATGCCTATATACACACACATACAAACACATACACATACATAATTCTTCCATATGTAGACACACACACATTCAAGCACACTCACATGTGTGAATACAGAGCAGCACAGAATATGCATCTCTCCGATCTCTGTCTGTAGTGTTTGCACTGAGGCCAGGCTTCCACAGCCAGTGACCCAGCAGGGCAGGGACACGAAGGCAGGCCTTTTCCCAGGACACAGGACTCTAAGAACCTGAGACTTGTGCTCAAGGACTCCTTTCTTAGAATTGCCCTGCGGTTCACAGCCTGACGCCCTCCCAGCCTCCTCCAGCAAACTCCCCATTGTTTACTATAAAGTTTTTCCCAGTGAAAGGTCTTGCAAATCGAATCCAATTTTGGAGACTGATTCTTGGAGGACCCAAACAAACAAAACATATAGAGGCACACATAGGTTTTTAAATAATTGTTTTAACTAAATACTGCATATGCTTTTCTTATTAATAGCTAAAGAAAATATATCACTGGTATATCTCTGGTTCATTCTTCTTTTTAGATTTTTTAAATTTTATTATTATTATTTTTATTTTCTAGAAAGAGAGAGAGCACATGCGAATAAGCAGGGAAAAGGGGCAGAGGGGGAGAGAGAGAGAGAGAGAGAGAGAGAGAGAATCTTAGGTAGGCTCCACACTCAGTGCAGAGCCTGATGTGGGGCTCAATCCCATGGCCATGAGATCATGACCTGAGCTAAAATCAAGAGTCTGACATTCAACCAACTGAGCCACCCATGTACCCCTCTGGTTCATTCTTTTTAATGGCTGTCTAATATTCCTAGGTATGGAATATGCACCAAAACTTATCTAGCCATTTGCCTATAAAGGGACATCAACTTTGATTCCAAGTTTAGACACTATGGACAATGCTGTAATAATTATCATTATCTTGTATACATATTTGAGGACAGATGACAAAGATGACCAAGAAGGTATTGATGGTCAAAATATACTATTATACATGTAATTTATACAAGTTATAATATATAAAATTATTAATCTTATATAATAATTTTCATTGATGTTGCTAGATTGATTTTTTAAGGCCTATAAAAATGTAGATTTCTATCACCAATGTATGTGAATATCTCTTTCTCTGCAGGCCCACTAGCAACAGATATTACCAATTCTTTTCATTTTTTTTCAGGCTGACCTAAGTGTTTCACTAACTACTAGCAATTCCTCTTTTTTTTTTTTTTTTTTTGGCTCTTTAGAACTGCTCTCCCATAAACTGCCAGTGTTTCTTTTGGGTGATTGATCTTTTTCTTGCCAATTTGTGGAAGTTCTTTGCATCCTTTGTCCTGATTTGTAAATAGAGCTCTCACTTCTCTTTAACTGTTGTCTTTGTGCTATCTTTTGCCACAAAAAGTTTAAAATTTTAATCTAGTTAAGAATATTCATCTTTTCTTTCATAGCATCTGGATTTCTAGTATTTGTCAGAGCTTTCCCCCATCCCAACTCTTCATGGTCCAAGAAGGCTGCTAGAGCTCTAGGCATCATCTGCATTACAGGCAGCAGGATGGAGAAAGGGACAATAAGGGCACTCCACCTCCTTTTGAAAGAAACTTTCCAGAAATTTCCTCATGATGATTCCACTTACATGTCATTGGCCATGACTTGGTTACATAGCCAGAGCTGGCTGCAAGGAAAATACTGTCAGGGTTGTCTTTGGGAAATGCAATCTGCCATATCCATGCTTAGAAAGAAGGGCACCCCTGCTTTGCAGCATTCAACAGACAAGCAGAGACCACACACTGTTAAGGGTGGGTTGGAGCCTGGAAGCCCAACTCTTAGGAGAGAAAATGTCTCTATTTTGGTCCCCACAGGCATGATGCTTAAGATGGTGGGCCTGCTAAGTCACAGACATTCAGGAGGGTCTCAATTCTGAGGCTCGTGTGAGCATCATCCAGGATGGCTATGGCTTCCAGGGGTGACACCTCTGCCTGGAATGTTCTCTTCTCAGTACCTTCCCCAGGGGATGGGCAATAGGCTTGTGGTTGGGTGGGGAATAGCAAAGCCTACTGGCATGCAGGGCTGATGGCCTGTGAACTCTGAGAAACACCACAAGGCACTTCCAGGCAGATGGAGACTTTAGAGAATTACTTATGATTCATGCCAGTCGGGGGGGGGGGGGCGAGGGGGAGGAGTATGCCAGAGAGAAAAACATAACATTGGAATCACTTTCTCATTCTTTCACTCAGTCACTCACAAGACCACTTGTCATTCACTGAGGGCCCAGAGAGGGGCCAGTTACATCTACCCAGATATTTCTTGCAGGTTTTCTTTCTATAGTTCTGCTCTGTAGAAAGAAAAGCACCAATGGAAGAGGTAGGTCAGTGGAGAGTAGTTGGCCACAAAGAATAGACACCAAGATGTTTAGCTTGAAAGAAGCTGGGAAGCAAGAACCCAGCATGCCATGCTAAGGGTGATGTGGATTCTAGCAGACAGACCTAGAGGCAAAAGCTGGTTCCACCTCACCCCATATGCATACTCTTCTCTGAACCCCCTCACCTCGCTGGACCTTGCCTTTCTCATCTATAAAGTTGGAGTGGTAGTCCTGAACCTTCTCCCTCACCAGCCTTGAGAAGGGGTTGATGTGGGGAGTTCTCCAGCCTCTCACAAGTCATAAAGCCCATGACCAGCTATGCTGTACAGACTAGCATCCTTTGCTTCAACTCCCTTGGGTTTTAAAAAAATATCTTTAAGAAAATCATACAAGTATTGGGGCGCCTGGGTGACTCAGTTGGTTAAGCATCCGACTTCGGCTCAGGTCATGATCTCGAGGTTCGTGAGTTTGAGCCCCGCGTTGGGCTCTGTGCTGACAGCTCGGAGCCCAGAGCCTGCTTCAGATTCTGTGCCTCCCCTTCTCTCTGCCCCTCCCACGCTCATGATCTGTCTCTCTGTCTCTCAATAAGTAAACATTAAAAAAAATAAAAAAAAAAAAGAAAATCATACAAGTATTATAGATTTGCTGTTAAAATAACCAGGGAACACAGACAGACCAAAAGAAGGCAATAAGAGAGAGAAGAGAGCTATTAACATCTCAGGTTATGCTCTTACAATTTCTAGTATCTGAATATATTTTTAATAGGAATATATTTTTTAATATAAAAAAATAGAATATATTTTTATATATGGTTCTGTAGTCTTCCACTTTTTACCCAACAATATTGCCATGAATTTCTTTCTGTGCCAGTAAGCAAACCTCCATGACATGTTTTAATGCTTGTCTGCTATTCTGCCAATGCTGTAGTCAATTCTCAACACAGGATCAGTACCACTGATGTTTCTTTTCACTCCAGTCCCAACAGGCCTACTGCAGAACTGTGATTGATCCTATCTTAAAATATTTTTTTAAGCTTATCCATTTATTTTGAGAGAGAGTGTGTGTATGTAGGAGGGGCAGAGGGAGAGGAAGAGAGAGAGAATCCCATGCAAGCTCCATGCCATCAGCACAGAGCCCAATGTGGGGCTCGACCCTATGAACGGTGAGATCATGACCTGAGCCCAAATCAAGAGTCATTTGCTCAACCGACTGAGCCACCCACGCCCCCGATCCTATCTTTATTTAAAATGTTGCTATTTTGCTCACCACGGATTGATTTTTATTTGCTAAAATATTATGTCTCTTAACTATGGAGTTTTTTGGCATGCCTTACATTCTGCACCCAAGGCAAGAACCTCACTGTCTTCACTGTAGCCCTCATCCTGTGTCACATGATGAGCAGTCCATACTTTATATCACTAATTGTTGGGATCCTAAGATTGTTCCACTTTTTCCCATTTATTTGTCTGTATCTCCAGCACCCAAGCATAGTGCAAGACACCTGGTTGGCACTCAATATATATTTGTGGAGTAAGTGAATGAATGAATTGGTGAAGGAAGGAAACACCACAATGATTGTTCTTGTGGGGAATGTCAAGAGAGGAAGACAAGAGGTACAAGCCCTGATGAGCAGGAAGTCCCTGTGTCCACCACACAGAGCCCAGGAGATAAGGCAGCCCAAGTCATGTGGGCATAGAACAGCTCTCTGGTGGGACAGAAGTTCTTTCAGTGTATGCACCTCACAGGTCCACCTGGAGCCCCCTTTGGAAGTCCCCACCATTTCCCAATGGAGCCATTGCTACTCTGGCCTGGCCCTGGCCCAGACAGCTGGAACCAAAACACTGCCACGTCCCCACTGTGGGGCTAGCACATGCTCACGCAGAAGCGCCCACACCCAGCCCCAAGAGCCTCCTGCACACAGGCTGACTCAGGAGCGCACTTGGACACTGGGCTGCAGGCCTACTGGCTGGGCCACTTCTCTTGGGGCACCAGGACTGTGCTCCAGTGTGGAGCTGCTTCTCCACAGCAACGGCAGTCAGGGATTTTCCCAGCCCTAACCAATGCGTGGAATTTTAAAATAACAAAGCCAGAATCCAAGAGAGGAAATTCTAAGAACATGAAATAAGTCAGAGGAGCAGAGGTGGCTATTTATTTTCCACGGCTTGCCTTGTCCTCCACTTCCCTGCCCCCACCCCAAAGGCTGGGGGATGGGTCCGGATTCAGATGTCAGCGCCACAAAGCTAAAGGAAACCCATCTTCCTGTGTTTGCCAAGGAACAATGCTGGAGAGGCCATTCCAAGGCCTGCACTTTTCCTCTGTACAGAATTCAGGTCCCAGTGCAATCCTGGAAGGGGGGCCCCGACAAGGAATTTCTGCAAGTAAACATTCCTGTTCTATCACTCAGGGACATTTGAGACATAGAAGCTATGATCTCCTGCGGCCTCCCACCAGCACGCACATCCATACTGACCCACCCCAGGGGAAGATCTAGCAGATCTAGCGGTGGATTTGGAGCCCTGACCCCACCCCGCAGCCAAGCAACTGGTCTCATCGGCCTCCTCAGTCTCTGTCTCCCAGCGCTGCCTTCTATCCTCCCCGCTTCAGCTCTTATCAGGCTTTATCTCTGCTTTCCTGGACTACTGCCCAAGTCCATCCTTTACGGCCCTGACCCCCCTTGCTTTGTTCATCCTATCCTCAGCCAAGGGTCACCCTCCCACACCGCACCTCCAACGGAGGCCCTTCTCTGCTCCTAACCACCTGCACCTGCAGCACCAGGTTCCCCAGATATATTCCAGGGCCTTTGTCACAGCCAGCCACACGTGTCTCATCTCCTGCATGCTCCCCCTCCTCAACCAGGGAAAGACAAGAAGACAGGAAGTTCCCTGACCATCCCTACAGCATCCACCCCTCCACCGGGCACCTCCTCAGAGATGAAGGGGTGGAGGAGAGCTGCCCTTTTCAGAGGCAGAGATGGCTGTCTTGAAGGGAAGAGAAGGAGTCAGTGAATCAGGCCATGTGTTGATAGAAACAGCCAAGTTTTACTGAGCACCTACTAGGTACTAGGCTCCATGCCAGATGTCTTAGGGGGCCTTATCTCTCAGTCTCCATAATACTCCAAGGCAGCATGCTGAGTCCCAATCCTCTTTATACTCCTCACAGGCAAGCTCCTGGGCCTCTGGCAGAATGGGGCTCCATAAACAAACCAAAATCATGTAGACTGAGGTGGACACCCTGATCCTTGACTCAGCTGGCCATCTGGCAGGCACTTTCAGGGAGGGCAAGCCCAGACTCTGCTTGGGGGCCACTCTATTCCCTGGGCCTTCACACGCAAGGTTCCCTCTGTCTAGAACACCCTTCACCCTCTTTTGAGCTAACTCCTATTGGCCTTTCAGGTCCCTTTGCAGCTTCCCCTGAGAAGCCTTCCTGGATCTCCCCCACCAGTCTGGGTTATTCCTCTGTGTTCTCCTGGGCTTCCTTGCTCCTTCTGGGTGTTTCAGCAACTGTCTCCAGGATCAGGTCAATTCCTGAAGGTCAGGGGATGCCTTGCTCACTTCTGTGTCCCCAGAATTTAGCTCAGGGACTGGCACAGAACAGAGATTCACTATTTGTTGAATGAATGAAATGCTTACTCTTGGGTATTCCTTCGCTCCCTGGCTGGTCAGAGAGCACCTAATCCCAGATTGAATCGTCCGCTTTTCCCTTCCTCTCTCCAGACCTTGCCATCCACAATATGCCCTAAAGACATCTTAGAGCCTGAAAGCTGTGCCCCTTAAGGCTGGTGGTAGAGAGGGTCAGTCCTGTCTCCTCGGTGCCTCAGTAGACTGACTACTTTTGGTTTCCCTCCTTAAACCACACTTGGTCTCAAAGCACCCCTGCCCCGGGACTGGTGCCGAGTCCTCCGCTGGCCTGACAGCCCGCAGGGTCTGGTCCTCCACCCGGTCGGGTCGTGTTGCTGGTTCTGTGGGGTGGCCTCTCCCCACAAGCCGCTGCCTGTCGTTCCCCGACGGGAGGGGACCGCACTTGCGCGTTCAGGGCACGCAGTGAACACGCTGTTCACATTCCAGCGCCGGCCGGAATGCGGACAGAGGATGAGCCAAAGGCCGCATTCCTCCCGCTGCTACGGGAGTGCAGCCAGGGCCCCCGCCCCACCCCGCGCGCCCCTGGTGCCGCCCCCAGGCCCCGCCCCCAGGCCTCGCCCTTCGGCGCGCGGGGCCCCAGCCCGAGCGGGCGCCCCCTGGCGGCGGGGCTACCGGAGGCGACCCGGCCCAGCATTTGAAGCCCATGGCCCACAGCTCCCGCCTTCCGCGCCTCCTCCTACGCTCTCCTGCTGCAGGCTGCCTGCCCTTTGGCTCCGAGAATCGCCTGCTTCCTGCTCCCCGGGAAGCTTCCAACTTCCGGGCACTATATTAGGACTCCAGCGCGACTTTTGTTGCTTCCATCTCAGCAACACAGCTTCTCTCCACTATTGTTTTTATTTTTTGTTACTTGTTGCCAGTCAAATCAGGTGAAAACCAGTGGCTCTCCAGGGCCTTAACATCAAAATCCCAACTCCAAGGCTACTTCCTCTTCTGGCTTTCCATCCTTTACCCAAGTTGCTGGCCTTGACCTTCTCCAATGGTCTGGCACCTCTGCAGGAACCCCCCACCCTTGCGTGCCACGTCCTACCCACAGGCATCTTTGGGGCTAGAGACCTAGATGAAGGAGCTGCAGGCCTCATCCTGTTCCAGTTACCCAGGTCCCACAGAGTATCTTTTCCAGCTGCTCCGAGGTGGGCTTAAGGCAAGGAAGTGTGGCACGTCCCTAGTCCCTGTGGCTCTAGGTGGACACTATGAAAAAATGGACCAAGTAGATCTGTAGGTCTGCAGGTCTGCACATTGGCCCCCATTGAAAAAAAGCAGCATTGCTTCTTAGTAAGCATCACTGCTACTGATGGCAGTTGAAGCCCAAGAAAGTTGAAAGCCCACCCCCAGTCCCCCACCCCCCATGATGGCCTCCAGCACGGTGCAGAGACGACTCATATACATGCATTCATACAGTTGCACCAATATTAAATACCACTGACATAAAAAAAAAAAAAATACCACTGACATGAACATGAGTACCTAAAGAAATGCTTTTACCCCAAACCAGGACTAGGCTGTCCTATTTAAGTCACTTCCACCCTCCAGGAACATGAAGGAGAGGAGGGTGTACTGTTTACTTCCTTCTGCTTGAGGGGACAAGTAACTTGTCTTCCCAGATACCTGCTCACTGTGAATGCTGGGTAGTGCTGGGAAGGTGTGGGCTTTCACCCATTGTCTCAGTTTGTTGACATGTATCTTTCTTAGTGGCAAAGAAGCTGCAGCCTAACACTGTCTGCCTGTAGAAATCTGCATGTTTATCATCCCACCACCAGTTAGGGACTCACCCCGTGGTTAAAATGACGCCTGGGAAGCCAACAATGAAGCATGCCTGGAACTCGCATTGCTTACCATCAGGGAGGGTTGTGAATGTTGCCAGGAAAGGTGGGAAAGCAGAAGTCAAACTCTCATTTGTCTCAGCTGCAGGAAAGGGTGGGGAGTCAGGAGAGCTGGACTGGTGGCCAGGCGTGACAGCTGGCTAACATGGCTTGGTTGGTTTCTCAGACTGTGTGAGGAAGAAAATGCGGTGGCCCTTTCAACCTGTCAGGGCTAACACTCTTCCTACCTACAGCATCTAGACATAGGCCCAGAGTGACAAGGTGGCAAGTGGCCATGGTTTGAGGTTGCAGCCCTGGCCGCAGGTCTGCCTCTTCCCCATGACACAGAAAATGGACATTCTAAACATTTCACACCACTCTGGCAGTTCATCCAACGGCAGTGCCAGAGCTCTGTCTCAGTGGGGTCAGAGTGTGCTTGAGGTGATAATGACTCAAGTTAGCTGCAAGAGGAGCCCCAATGATGATCATATTCATTTTACAGACAGTTACTGAACCCAGGCTGGCCTTCTCTTCCCTTCCCTGAGTCACTTTCCACTGGGGGAAGGCAGACCCAGGGTGCTGTGGGACGACTGACGTGCCAGGCTAGGGCACAGTGTCAACAGATTGGGCCTTGTGGAAGGGGCTATTCTCCAGTCAAGTCTTGAAGGAGCCGGGACTGACCAGCAGCAGCGGGAACTGTAACTGCTGCCTTGACTAGAGAGTGCTCTTTAGTATTCTGAGACCTACATGCCATTGTGCTGATTTTTTGCTAAAAAAAAAAGTCCCCCCTGGATTGTGCTGGTCATGTGGTTAGATTGGCTAGCCTTTAAGCCTTGAGTTCCGAGGTCACCTGGTAAAGATGAGTGGGACTGTAATTTCCACTGGGCCCAAGCAATGAGCTGGTCTCAGGGATGAATTTGCTTCAGAAATGTACTCCCTTGCCATGGAGTTGCTGCAAGCCAGGCTCTTCTTCACCGATGTGTGGACTGTTGTCTCGCTCCCCCAAACCCATGTGTCCAGCATGTGCGGCAGAACTGGGCATAGAGGGCAAGCTCCTGTCTGCTGTCGATGCTCGGGTACACTTAGGTGAACGGCTGATCCCCCTCTGAGTCTCACTCCATTTTTGTGCTTAAAATTCTTGAAAGCTACCAGGCCCTACCTATCCCATCTTAAGAAAAATGAGTTGAAATGATAAACTCTTCAAAAAACTATAGTTTCCCAAAGTATCATTTTATAGAGTAGTATTTCTTAAATGTGAGTGTTTCAGAATCACCGGTTGGTGGGATCAGGGAGGGCAAGGGTTTGTTTAAAATGTATTTTCCTCGGCTTACTCATAGATTCTGAGTTAGGAGAGCTCAAATAGGGCCCAGGAATCTGCATGTTTAAGACTGTCTTAAGCAGGGGCACTTGGGTGACTCAGTCGGTTGAGCGTCCAACTTGGCTCAGGTCATGATTTTGTGATTCATGAGTTTGAGCCCCACATCAGGCTCTGTGCTGACAGCTCACAGCCTGGACCCTGCCTCCAATTCTGTGTTTCCTTCTCTCTCTGCCCCTTCCCACCTTTCTCTCTCTCTCTCTCTCTCAAAAATAAATACACATTAAAAATTCAAGAATCCTGATGCCATTGGTTTGGAGATAAGAACAGATACAGATGACCTAACATCTGTTCTCAGTAAGTCCACTTAGAACAAACTCTCTGTCAAGGTTTGAGCAAATCCCATGAGATTTTTTTTTAAATTTTCTGCTCCTGAAAGGAAGAAAGTAGGGAGTGGGGCTGAGAGGGACACCCCTCCCTTGTGCAGGATGCAGACATGTACAGCAAACCAGGGTGGACCCGTGGGAGTCCTGCAAAGTAGACATGACATATGCTAGTGAACATGGAAGAAAGCCATGCAATAGAGGGCTAGCACCTCCCTCTCCACCTCTTCTCTCTCCTATTACAGGAATTGGACACACATGAAGCACACCAAAGGCAAACAAAAACCACCTGATTTAAAATGCCTCCATTGGAACCTGAACCAAATTTCAAAGGGTCATAGTTCCAGTGCCTGGCACCTGTGCAGTGTTGGCAACAATCTTCACCAAACCCGATGCCAATGCCCTGAGCCCACAGCAAACTGTAAGAACTGTCAGGACCGGGACGCTGAACTGTTGGTGGCCACACATACTGGCTACCACCAAGCTCTTTTGATCTGCACCTCAGCCTCCAAACCTGTTTTTGCTTTCACTCCGACATATCATATATTTGCACTCCTATCACTAGCTACGATTGACATAAGGCAGTTATTTTTGATATCATAGCAAGCCTCACCATAAATGATAATAGATATAATTTCAAATAGTTTTGACAGGTTTGAAATTGGGAGACTTACGTCTTGTCAGATCTGTTCAGACTGTCATTGTTTTTATGTCATCATGCAGCTAGGAGCTCAGACAAGGAGAGGAAGTGACAGCTCAGTCATTGATCTGTCTCTCATTCACTTGTGCAGGTGCTGTTAGTTTTACCTTCGAACCTTGGTTTCTATGTAGGAATCTGTAAAAGCTACTTGTCTGTGCCAAAAGGATTACTTTAGTTTAATTATATAGTATACTCTGTAAGCGCACTCCTCCAGGAACTCATAAACCATACTGGGTCCTGGACGGTGCCCCCACTCTTTCCTCAGGACACCATACATACTTTACTAATACAGGGTTACTGGACATACAATTCAATGACGGAGCCAGCACCAATCTGGACATCAAATATTAGTGAAACTGTATTCTTATTTTCAGATTAAAAATATAAATATGTAAATAAAAGTTGTAGTATTTTCCTCCTGCACCTCCAACATCATCTTCCATACCTCAAGTTGATAGCACTGACCTAACTGGATCCTCCCACCCCAGGGATGCACATCCCTGGAAGCCAGGCTTCCTCTCTCAGGAAGGGGACCTAGCAGTTAGCCGTGCCCCTGAAAATCAGGCAGACAGACCCCTACAACTGGAAGAAATTTGGACGGGGCAGAACAATCACATGTTCCAGTTTAGACTTCTATTTTGGCATCTGTAATTGACAACCTCCTCATGCCCCCTTTTGTTGGGCTGTGGTTTGGGCAGGATAAAGATTGTGCTGAGGACCATGGTAAGTGGGGGTGGGCACATCGAGTTGGGGGGACTCCCTTAGGCTCTTCGGTCCAAGCTTGGACTGCATTTTTGAGGTCTATGGGGAAACAGCAGCCCCTGGTGGCTAGGACATGCCATGCCTCAGAACCTCAACATCCCTCCTGCTTTAAGACTTGCCAAACCCTCACCTTGATGGTTAAGTACCATGGCATGGTTATTTGCACAGACAAGGGTTTCTAGCTGGCCTCATGGTTGATGCTTGATGAAGCAAATTAACTTGCAAATTAACTTGCCTGAGTCTTAGTGTTCTCAATGTTAAAATAGGATAACCAGACTTACTTCTTAGAGCTACTGCTAGCGGTAAATGAGATGATGAATGAAAACTAGTACACGGTGCCTAGCACTTAGTAAGAACTTGTGCTATGACAGCAGTCACAATGATTGATGCTGATGCCTCTAGACATCTAAAAGCACTGGAAAATATCTGTAGACACAGCCCTGAATGGAGAATGTGAGATCTTAAGCAGGAACTCATGTGTTTCTGCACTAATAGATATGGATGAGCAGTGAACATATCCAAAATAGGCGTGGGGGGGGCGCCTGGGTGGCGCAGTCGGTTAAGCGTCCGACTTCAGCCAGGTCACAATCTCGCGGTCCGGGAGTTCGAGCCCCGCGTCAGGCTCTGGGCTGATGGCTCAGAGCCTGGAGCCTGTTTCCGATTCTGTGTCTCCCTCTCTCTCTGCCCCTCCCCCGTTCATGCTCTATCTCTCTCTGTCCCAAAAATAAATAAACGTTGAAAAAAAAATTAAAACAAAACAAAACAAAACAAAATAGGCGTGGGAAGCGTAAGCCTTGTGTGTGTGTGTCCGCAGATGTATATGTAAGTGCACAAGCACAATCACAGTAGAAAGGCAGAGAGCTGTGGGAGATACTCAGGGCACATCCCAGAAGGGAGCAGTGGTGACAAAGGGGAAGCCAGTGTCACTTATTCTTGTATTATACTGCAGAACCAAACTCTGAGAGAGGGTAAGAGTTTATTAACTCAAACAACAATTACCTATTGATCACCTACTATGTGCTGGGCAGAGTTAACAAAATTGAACAAACACCCATCATGAGACACTTTCAAATAGAGACCAGTGCTGGTTCTTACCCAGTAGGGATGGTGGGGGTGAGTCTACTCTGGTAGCCTGGAGACTAATCATGGCATTCCTCCCTGTCACCAGGAAAGAATACTTGCAAGTGTGCAAAGCCAGGCCCTGGCAGAGTAAAGTATCCCTCTACTCAGGTGGCCCTGCCAGAGGTGTGTCACCATTCAGCTCTTTGGAATGTGCTTGGGTCTGCATAGTCCAGAATAAGTCAGAAAAAATATATGAGCTGCACTCTCTCAAACCCTGCTCCATCACTGGGATTCCATCCCTCTGCTCTATGTTGCATTTAGTTGTATGTCCCATCCAGTTCTATGAAAAACTAGCAACCTCTGAGTGTTCTCCAGCTTTCTCCTCACTACCTTCAAAAGGGGACGTGGGCCTCACCTAGGTTTGCAAATGGAGGAGAGAGAAACTGGTGGCCCAGAGAGGTACACAGGATCTGCCAACCCCTGGTAGCACCCCTATGGGACTCTCAGTCCTTCCAGAGTCTGGAAGAATTTACACATTTGTCCAGATGAACTGAAAGATCAAAAGGCGTGGACCATTTGTTCCTATGCTCCACCCCCAGCCCCTAACTTACCTCTGATTTATGGATAGACATCTTAACAGCCTTGAAAGGCCCACTGAGCTTACAGTACTCACTGCTTAAAGGAATTCTTAAACACATACTATGTGCTGGACAGGGTTAACAATATTAGGGGTAGAGGAGGATGGGTCCTGAGGTTAAGGAAGTCTCCTGCCCAGGCTGAAGCTTCCCCTTCTCTTGACTTGGGCTCTTTTTTCTCTCCTACCCATCTCACCCCGTTGGCTCTGCTAGAGGCATTGAGGGCCTGCTGTTGGCCCACTTCAGCCTTCACCAAGCATCAACCATTACATGCTCTCTTTGCCCCCAGCATCACCATTCAAGATAAATGCAAAATTGTTGGTGCTTCCATGTTTCTATTTTCTTGCTAGTTTGAAAAGTAACACTGCTACAGAATTATACCTCTCTCACAAAGGTCCAGGACAGCCTGGGATGGGCTGGTGTGGGAGACAGGCTGGGAACCATGCACCATTGAAAATGTTCCTGTAGAGACATTCTGAGGCCAGACAACAGAATCCTAAGGCTCCAAGTCCGGGATTGCCGTGGATCTGTTTTTCCCTTCCCAGGCCCCCGGCCTTTCCTGCCTCTCTTCTCTCCCTGACACACTGGTCCTGTCTTTCTTGGCTTTGTCTTCAAACCTCAAGGAGGAGAGAAACAAAGGAAGGAGCCAATCTGTGGAAAAGGGCTCTTCCAAATTCAAGTCTTTCACAATTCCTTTTGGAGGGTTTAGAAGGCTTTAGTTAAAGGTACATAGAAAACTAAGCCAAATATTTTTTAAGGTAATTATTAACTACAGGAAAAAAAGAGACAAAGGAAACATAAACATCATGAACTCTTTGGCTAAATTATACTCCTATATTTATCTCCCCAAAAGTAACTAATAATGTAACAAAAAGTTTGGTCACAGCAATCACAGCAGGATGGAGAGAATGGCGGTGGGGGTATGGGGGTGGTATTAGGGCTAATCATTTACCTTCTGTAATAGGAAGTCAAAAGATAATGTCTAGAGTTGAGAAATACAGAAGTACATAGCAGAAAAATAGTTAAAAAGTTTAGAAAAGGGTATCAGGAGTAAGAAATTGCAGGACGGTACTATCTATAAACCATAAAGCCATATTTTATTTATAAAATAACCATCATACACTACTCCGATTTTTGAAAAATAATACTGGAAAATTTGTAAACACAAGCTGAATGTGGAGAGATAACGTTGAAAACATTTCTTTGAACACAGAGTAAAAAGATCAACAGATGGAACATGTGAGATAAAAACAAAATGACACAAGGACAAATCTAGATGTCTGGATGCAGGAGAAAGAGAAGATAGAGGGAGGAGACAATTGAGGAAGTCACCAAAGGACATTTTCCTGACACAAAGAAACCCTCAGATCATCTGAGCAAGGATCCACAGAAGCCATGAACATGAATGGCAGTTAGGAAAAAGAAATTCAGACTTCAGCTCAGGTCATGATGTCATGGTTCCTGAGTTCGAGACCCGTATCAGGCTCTATGCTGACAGCTCAGAGCCTGGAGCCTGCTTTGGATTCTGTGTCTCCCTTTTTCTCTGTCCTCTCCACCACACGCTCTGTCTCTCTCTCAAAAATAAATCAACGTTAACAAAAATAAAAAAAAGAAAAAAAAGAAAAGAAAAAGAAATTCAGATGGCCAATAAACACAGGAAACAATACTAAGCCAGACATTCAGCTAAAGAAATACATAGGAAAACATCAATGTTTTCACCTATCCTAATTGTCAATACTTAGAAAGCTTGATAGTACCTAGTACTAGCAAGTAAATGGAGAATGAGACACTCTATGTTAGTGAGAATGTGCATGGTGCAAACATTTTGTGGGGCAAATTGGCAAAATAGGATCAGAACTTAAAATGTCCTTACCCACTATTCCAGCAATGTCACTACTAGGAATTTATTCCTTGCAAATACTCGTTAAAGCATGTCAAGATACCAGTAATCATTCAAAGGTATTTACTGCAGTATTGTTTATGGCAATGTAAAACCTGAGATGATCTAGATGTCCATCAACAAGTAGCTGGTTGGATCCATGATGGTAAAGCCATGAGTGCAATGAGGGAAAGCTGACTGTGTTAAGTGTGCATGGAATGTACTTTTTAAAAAACGAGTATTATCTGCCAGTAAAAACATTTTTCCTGGATGGATAGATAGCCAGTGACTCAAGAAAGGGGGAGAGGGATTGTCATTGAGGACCAATGAGAGTTGTACCTTTTATTTTTACACCGTACAGAACTGTTTCACTCTTTGTATGATATTGTATTGTTTCATGCTTTAAAAAATGTTAACTGGAATTATCCATGTGCTGGTATTATTGCCACCTTTATTTTCCTCATAATACATTTTGGCATTAAACCAAATACATGTTTCATTTTTGTTTTGTGTTGTTTTAAGGGACCCACAGAGGGCCAATGGGGATACTAAAGAAATATCCCATTTAAGGACACTGGGACAAAATTTCAGAACTTCAAGCATAAAAAGAAAATGATATACTCTTCCAGAAAGAAAAAGAAGCTTTGGGGTGCCTGGGTGGCTGACTTCAGCTCAGGTCATGATCTCGCGGTTTGTGAGTTTGAGCCCCACGTTGGGCTCTATGCTGACAGCCCAGAGCCTGGAGCCTACTTCAGATTCTGTGTCTCCCTCTTCTCTCTGCTCCTCCCGTGCTCATGTTCTGTCTCTTTCTGTCTCTCAATAATAAATAAACATGATTTAAAAAAAAAAAAAGCAGCTGACACATGAAGAAATGAGATTCAGCCTGACATCATATTTTGCAGGAAAATTACTTTGAATCCGGAATTCTATAGCCAGCCAAATTACTCCCCAAAATGAAGACACAATAAAGACATATTCTGAAATCCAGGGAGTCAGAAAATTTATCATTCATGCACAGCGTGTGAAGAAATTAACCAAGAAGTCCCACTAAAACAAAGTAATTCAAAAAAGAATAAGTGACATTTGTTTTAAAAAGTGGAAGCTGAGCATAAGAAGAAATATAAACACAGAGATAAAATGAACCCATACCAGTTTGAACTTTGATGCCTAGAACATTCTCTTTTGACCTACAGATGTTTAGTAATCTAAAGCTGTTTTGTTCCTAAAAGCTCCAGTCATACTGCTTGATTCTGTAGCAAATAATATTTACACAATTATAACATTGTAATTATATGTTATAATAATGTGATTTATGTGGGGTTTAATATCTTAGACTCAATCTGTAGACAAAACATGCAATGACATGAATAGAACAGAATGTATATATTATAAACCTTGACAAAGTAAAGGGGAAAACCCTGCTTAAAGCCAGGTAACTGAATTCTCTAAATTCTTTAGCTGCAATTAGGATAGCAAAAGCCAGACCTGGCTGATTAGAGTTTAGGGTTCCATTAAATGCAAAACTGGGGTAAGAGCCCAGGCCAGAAGTAAAGGAAGTGGCTCCAGTGATGTACTGGAGCTAACTGCTCCCTAGAGCTGATTGTCTTCCTCTTTTTCCAACCCCTCATTGCCATTGTGTTGTTAGCTTGAAATTAGCCATAGTGGGAATACTTATACCACAGATATGGTCAAACTCTAGACATGAGGGCTCTTTTTTGGTCTTCCCAGAGAGCCCATGGTTGAATATTGACCAGCATGCCCTGTGGGAAAGCCTGAGTCTCTGGCCTGAAGGATTGTTAAGAGGAAAAACAGAAGGAAGGTGGTGAAACCCTCAGGATTAGATGGGCTGTGAGAGAACCAGTGGTATTCTTAGAGAATGAAACATTCCAAGGCCAAATAGTAACTACTATCTTGAAACTATTCAACTCTGCTGTTATAGCCAAGAGCAGCCATAGACAATATCTACCTGAATAAGTGTGGCTGTGTTCCAGTAAAACTTCTATTTATAAGATAGGCAAATAGCCCAATCATATAGTTTGCCAACCCATTGTCTAAGACAAACCCCCCAGGAGTGCACTTCAGATATGGCACAGAAAATGGCTCAGCAGCCACAGTTGGAGTTAGCTGGATAGCTGGATAGCAGGATATTTGAGCCAGAGGTCCCATCTCTGACTCCCCATGGCTTCCAAATGGCTTGCAAGGGATCCAGAAGTTCCTGTGTCCCAGGGGAAGGGTTATATGGTTTTATATATATATATATATATATATATATATATATGGCACCTTTGTGCTATATAACCCTTATATATAACATATATATAACGTACATATAACATATATATAACCCTTATATATATAAGGGTTATATAGCACAAAGGTGCTATATCAGATAGGATTAGGTTTGGCTTTATAGTAGCTTAAAAACGCACAATTTAATCATGGCTTGGAACACACACACACACACACACACACACACACACACACACACTCATGCAGATTTACTCTCTCATGTAAAAGCCTACAGGTTGGCTATCCAGGGCTGATAAAGCATGAGAGACCCAGGTCTGTCCTATCTTTCCTCTCTGCTATTCCTAGATGTGGCCCTCATCCACGTGGTCCAAGGTGGCTGCTGAAGCAGAACCATTCTATCCACCACATCCAGCAGGCAGGAAATGTAAGTGGGCAGCCCTTCCCACCCTCAGCTTCATGGACATGTAATCTGTGCAATTTCATAAAGCCCTTCACTCAGAAAAGCCCATGCTTATTTTAATGGTGGACTGTCACTATCTTGAAATTCTTTTTTTTAATTTAAAAAAAATTTTTTAACGTTTTATTTATTTTTGAGACAGGGAGAGACAGAGCGTGAACGGGGGAGGGTCAGAGAGAGAGGGAGACACAGAATCTGAAACAGGCTCCAGGTTCTGAGCAGTAAGCACAGAGCCCGACGCGGGGCTCGAACTCACGAACAGTGAGATCGTGACCTGAGCCGAAGTCAGACGCTTAACCGACTGAGCCACCCAGGTGCCCCATCTTGAAATTCTTAATAATGTTATCTTTGAACTCGTATTTTGTAAATGAAATCCAATAGAACAATGGAGCGTGTACATTAACGGAGGAGGTATGTGTAACATGTACGTGTGTCATCAGTCCTTGCAGACCCTGTTCTAATACAACATGGGTCATGCCTGCTATGCAGCTTCCACAGAATGCTTATCATATGCTCAGATTCACACAATCAGAAGGGCCTCCAAGCATTAATTCAATTTTTTCCTATTCCTGTTTTGAATTTTGAATTTTATCTTTGTGTTTTATAAGTGAAGTCCAGTAGGACAATGGAGGATGTGTAATGTGTGTGTCTCCTGTTCCTTTCCACCCATTTCCTATGCATACAGTGTTTGCAATATACCAGGAGCACAGATTTCCAGTGGACCCACAATGTGTGGGATTTTAGCATGACTCCAAACAACTACAAGGTAAGCATGTTATGTCCATGTCTGAGTAAGCAGGAGCTGACAGCTCTAGAGGACATGCTTTCCATTGGAGCCAGAACCTGTTTCAAATGCAGAAAGAAGGGAGTGGCATTCTAAGAAACACAAATGACCAAGGACCTATTGTATCCTATCTTACTTGTGTTACTTCCCTAGATTAGTCAATCTTTTACGACAACAGATAAAAGGTAGGGCAACCCACAGTTCCTTCTGACATTCAGCCCCTCGCTACTAATCAGTAAGGTGAAGATAGCTACTAATAAGTAAGGTGAAGATGGCGAATGTTGGTACGGTGTGAGCACATCAAGAGGTAAAATTAAAGTGCTGGTTTCACGTGATGTTTCCACTGTTTGGTATGAGTAAAATACAAATGCATGTGCAATTTATAAAATATAAGTTGTATAATTCCTGTGATTTTGCATATGAGTTACATGCCTTAAAAATGTTAATTAACACTGGCATTGCACAATATAAAGATGAATGGTGAAGTTCATAGTAATGATATAAAACTTTAATTTTGCTTTAGATAACATTACATAGCAAATAAAAAAACACCATGGCAAATAAAGACCCAGGCCTCAGAAGAAAAAGAAAAACTTTACTATTTTAGTACCTTTGGTAGTACTTTTTTCCTGCTTTTTGAACAAGGGGATCTTGCATTTTTATTTTACCCTGAATCTTGACAATTATGTAGCTGGCCCTGGCAGCACACTACCCTAGGATGCCATATGGGACCAGTCTTATCTCTCAAGTCAACTGCCAGAAGCTGAAGCCCCTCTCCTGACAGAAAGCAGCAGAGGTCCACAGGATCTGAGTGTACTGAGGGCCCCCCCACTTCAGTGGATATGGTGAGGGTCCTTATTTACCCAGATACCCAGGTGACATCTTGAAGAGAGGAAGGAAAAGGGACAGAGTTCAGAAAGAGTGAGTTTTCTGGGGCACCTGCGTGGGTCAGTTAAGCATCCGACTCTTGATTTCAGCTTAGGTCATGATCTGGTGTTTGGGGAATCGAGCCCTGTGTTGGGTTCTGTGCTGACAGCATGGAGCCTACTCCGGATTCCGTCTCTCTTTCTGCCTTTCTCTCTGCTCCTCCCCCATACTCTCTCTCTCAAAATAAATAAACATTAAAAAAAAAAAAAAAAAGAGTGAATGAGTGAGTTTTCCAAGTCTATGGAAACCACCACATGAGGGAGTTCAACTCCAAGTAGACTGAACGCTCAGAGTGAAAAGAGACTGTTCAGTCTATTGTTAAAAGGGAAGCCCAGGCTTCCCCACTACACAATAGGGTGGGCCTACTAGGGAAGATCCCAATTTTCTTTGCAGATCTGATGGGGTGTGCACACTTGCAAGCCTGCTACCCTGGATCCAAGGTACCTTCCCTCTGAAATACACTTCCTTCCTGCTTCCCCTTCCCTCTTTCCATCCCCTAGTCCTGGGACCCTTGGTTACCAGGCTAACTTCTCACCGCTCTGCACTCAGCTCAGGTGTCTCCTCTTGCAGGAAGCCTTCCCTGACACCTGCTCTCACTCTGTTATCCTCCGGGCACTTACTGCAAGCTGCACGTGCCTAGTTTCAGAGGAGCAGTTTGAGAGCAGGCATGGCACCTGATGTAGGGTCCACAGGCCAGGAGTGGAGGCTTCCTGCTTCTCACTTACCTTTTTTGGGCCTGTTTCTTCATATGGAAAATGGGGGTTATAATACTAGACCCACTGACCTAGGATTTTTATAATCTGGTTTTTGAAAACATATTACATAGACACCCAGTACACAATTCAAAAGGTATGTAAGTGTATACAATGAAAAGTCACTCCCCTTCCCCATTCACTCCTCGATTCCCAGCTGTCTTCTCCAAAGACAAACCTTGTCACCAGTTTCTTTAGCTTCCCCCCAACAGATACTCATATGTGCTTTAGAGCAAATACATTATACATCACCATCTATGCAGCATTCTGGGGAAGAATACATAACCAGACTATAAGGAAGCATCAGATAAACCCAAAACACTGTTTTTTTGAAAAGGGGTGGTTATGAAGCATCAATATCACAAAGAAAGGCTGTCAATGTGTTCCAGAATAAAGAAGGATGGTAGATTAAAGCACTGTATTTGTGTTAAACTGATCAAAGTTGGTGTAAGTGTAAAGTGGCTATGTAAGAGAATCCCTAATTAGAAAATACCTACTGCCATACTTAGAAAGAAAGAGCCATTATGTATATAATTTACTCTCATATGATGCAGGAAAAAAAAAGTGTGTGTGTGTGTGTGTGTGTGTGTGTGTGTATGTTTGTTTGTACATGAGAGGGCAACAGAGGGCACACGTGATAAAGCAAATGGGGTACAATGTTAACAATAAGTGAATCTGGGTCAAGTGTTGATGAATATTCTTGTATTATTTTTATTTTTGCAATGTATGCCTAAGTTTGAGATTACTGTACCTAAAAAGCTGATGTTCATATCTGCAGTCTCTGTATTTGCAAATTCATCTACTTGCTAAACTTTAACCCCAACAACAACACTCAAGCACATCCACAGTCATCCAGACATGTGTGCAGAGATGTGAAAAATTTGAGTTGCCCAATATGCATGTTCCCAGCTGAGGTCAAACAGGGTGGTGTTCTGCCTCTGGTTTTGGCTCCCATACTATAAATAACTGTCCTTTGTGTAGTCTCTTCAAGGCCACGTTTTTCACATTTTTGTGCTTTTTGTTGATGATTTCACTGTTTAAAATGGCCTCCAGTCATATTGCTAACATGCTGTCTAGTCCTCCTAAGAGCAAGAAGGCTCTGATGTGTCTCATGGAGAAAATACATGTTCCGGATGAGCTCCATTCAGGCGTGAGTCATAGTGCTGTTGGCCATGAGTTCAGTGTTTATAAATCAGCAATATATATTAGATAAAATGTCTTTGAAAGGAAACACATATAAAATAAGGTTATACTTACATTGATCACTTGATGAAAATATTGTGACTGAGGCTGGCAGGCACCTAACCCTGAATTTCCCCTGGGAGCAATAGTTTAGTATCTGCTAATTCAATGTTTGTAGTAACTTTATAGAACAGAACTACCATGAATAACAAGAATCAACTGTTTACAACTGAATCAATTATAACAGTATACAATGCACAGTGTTCTGTACCATATATATTTATTTATTTAGTTTTTTAATATTTATTTATTTTTGAGAGAGAGAGAGAGAGAGAGAGACAGACAGAGCATGAGCAGGGGAGGGGCGGGGAGGGAAGGAGACACAGAATCTGAAGCAGGCTCCAGGCTCCGAGCCGTCAGCATAGGGCTGATACAGGACTCGAACTCAGGGACCACAAGATCATGACCTGAGCTGAAGTTGGACACTTACCCAACTGAGCCACCCAGGTGCCCTTGTACCTTATATTTTTAAACAAGAATTTTAGGGATCATACTATTATATTCGTTCTTTTGAACAGATCCCTGGTATTCCCCCTATGGATGTATTCTGACTGATCTAACCAGTTCTCTAGTGACAGACATTTGGGCTTTATCTTTTCAAAATGCAAACCTGATCATGTCATAGTCCTGCTTAAAGCACTTCCATGGCATCTCCCGGCTCTGGGATAAAAACTGAAGTCCTTAATCATGACCTGCCAGACACTCTCACACAGTATTTATCCTTCATCTGCGTGTCTCCCCTCCAGCCTTCTTTCTCCCCCTGGTATTATCCACACTCCTCCTGCCACAGAGCATTTGCACTAGCTTTCCTCATGAAGCATCTTCCCCATCCCTCATTCCTGGCCTGATTCGCTACCCTCTTTCTTCAAACCTCAACATCACAGATGGGTTTGTGTTCACCAACGTATCCTTGGACCTTGCCTAGAACTTGGCATGTACAAAATGCTCAATGTACTTTTGTTGAACAACTGAAGGAATGAAGCAGGAGGCAGGCAGGGAGGGAAGCCAGCTGGTAGGGATTATGTTTATGTGGGTCTCTGTTGACCAAACACTTGGTCTTCAACTTTGCACGGAATAGACACTGTACAGCTGCTCTATCTTCTCCTCTCAGGCTCTCAGTTCATTAGCACTGAAGTGATTTTTGTTGAACTTGACCAGTGATGATGATGGAAAATCAGGGAGTCCTGCAAAGCACCCGTGGGGAGGTGGCTAAAGTTTTTTGTGCCAGTTCCACACCATGAAAAGAAAGTGATAATGTCTGGATTGGCTTGTTGTGAGTAACACATCTAGCACTTAGTACACATTGCAAAGGCTCTCCCCGCCCCCAACTGCAACAATCCAGAAGTTGGCCCTGTTCTCTAAGACTGTCCTCAGCATATTGGCTCATAACAAGAGATCTGAGTACGGAACAAAAATACTGAATATAAAGATCCACTTACTGTCACCATTGTCCCATAAGCAATCTCCTACTTTTCTTCCAGCCAAGAGGTGTCTGTTGGAGCCAAGCTAAGGTGAAGAAACCAAAAAAGAAGTGTCATGTCAATGTGTTTTCCCACCTCCCCAGGGGCTGATCACCATGTCCCTGAGCTGGGAGGGAAGGAGCTCTTTCAGGACTGTCACTGACCTTTGGCTACTTTCTCCCTTTGAGTGACTAATTCTATTCTCATGGATTCTCTAAAACTATATGAAACTTGTGGTAAAAGCCACATCCTTCCCCTATGCCAAAAGACTTCCGCCCACATCCTCCCAGTGATCACCACCCCTTTTCCTCCCAAGTTTTGGTTGCAAAATGAATCAAACTAGTCCACAGAAAAGGCCTGAGAGAGAAAGAGAAAGAGAGAGAGAGAGAGAGAGAGAGAGAGAATACACAAGGGACCCTATATACTAGAATCCAACCAACAACTTCTTACCACCCCCCGTGGTCTGAACCACTGTCACCTGTCGCCTATTTATTGCAATACCCTAGTTGATCCAGCTTTCACCTCTTGCCCTAATCTTGCTCCATGTATAGGATTGCCAAATAAAATACAGGACATTCTGTTAAATTTGCATTTCAGACAAACAACAAATAATTTTTTAGTATAAAGATGTCACAGATACTATATAGGATATATTTCTACTAAAAATTATTCATTTATCTGAAATGCAAACTTAACTGGATATGATTAAGTTTTATTTGCAAAATCTGGCAATTCTATCCACATACCAACCACAGTCATCCTTTAAAAATGTAAATTAGCTCAATCCTAGAAGAGAGCACAGACAGTAATTTCTCTGACATTGGCCACAGCAACATTTTTCTAGGTAGGTCTTCTCAGGCAAGAGAAATAAAAGTAAAAATAAACAGGGACACCCGGGTGCTTCAGTCTGTTAAGTGTCCAACTCTCGATTTTGGCTTAGGTCATGATCTCAAGGTTCGTGAGATAGAGCCCCGCATCAGGCTCTATGTTGAGAGTGTAGAGCCTGCTTGGATTTTCTCTATCCCTTTCTCTGTGCCTCTACCCTGCTCATGTGCTCTCTCTCTCTCAAAATAATAAACATTTTTTTAAAAAGTAAAAATAAACTATTGGGACTATATCAAAATAAAAAGCTTCTATACAACAAGGTAAGCCATTAACAAAACTAAAAGGCAATCTACTGAATGGGAGAAGATATTTGCAAATGACATATGCAATAAAGGGTTAGGACCCAAAATATTTAAGAACTGAATCAACTCCACACCCAAAAAACAAATAATCCAATTTTAAAATGGGCAGAAGACATGAACAAACGTTTCTCCAAAGAAAACACTCAGATGGCCAACAGACACATGAAAAGATGCTCAACATCACTCATCATCAGGGAAATGCAAAGCAAAACTACAATGAGATATCAAGGAGCTATCACTTCACACCTGTGAGAACGGCTAAACTAAAAAACACAAGAAACAACAGGTGTTGGTGAGGATGTGGAGGAAAAGGAACCCTTGTGTACTGTTGGTGGGAATGCAAAGTGGTACAGCCACACTGGAAAACAGTATGGAGGTTCCCCAAAAAGTTAAAAATAGAACTACCCTGTGACCCAGCAGTTGCAATACTGGGTATTTACTTAAAAAATACAAAAACACTAATTCAAAGGGACACATGCACTCTATATTTATAGAAGCATATTCACAATAGCCAAGATATGAAAGCAGCTCAAGTGTCCATCAATAAATGAATGGATAAAGAAGAGGTGGTTTTGTGTGTGTGTGTGTGTGTGTGTGTGTGTGTAATAGAATATATATATTCCACATATAATATAATGGAATGTTATTCAGCCATAAAAAAAGAATGACATCTTGCCATTTGCAACAAGGATGGATCTAGAGAGAGTATAATGCTAAGCGAAATAAGCCAGAGAAAGAGAAATACTATATGATTTCACTCATATGTGGAATTCAAGAAACAAAACAAATGAGCAAAGGGAAAAGAGAGAGAGAGAGAGACAGAGACAAACCAAAAAAACAGACTCTTAACTATAGAGAACAAACTGATGGGTACCAGAGGAGAGAGGGGCGGGAGGATGAGTTAAATAGGTGATGGGTATTAAGGAGGGCACTTGTGATAAGCACAGGGTGTTGTATGTTAGTGTTGAATCATCATATTGTATAACTGAAACAAATATTACACTGTATATTAACTATACTGCAATTAAAATGAATAAAATAAATAAAATGTAAATTATCTCATAACATCCATCTGCTCAAAATCCACCAATAGCTTCTTATCTCTGAGAAAAGTCCTTACCTTGATCTGCCTTCCCCAGTACTTCTTGAATCTCCTCGCCTACCACTCTCTTCCTCTGCCACTCAATCCAGCCACACTGGTTTCTTGCTATGTCTTGCACTTCTCTTCTATAGCCTCATTGCTAGCTCCTTCACTTTAGGTTTTTGTTCAGATGGGATTACTTTCTCAGTGAAGCCTTCTCTGACTTCCCTTTAAAAACTGGAGCCATCCTGGGGTGCTGGATGGCTCAGTCTGTTAAGTGTCTGACTTCAGCTCAGGTCATGATCTCAAGGCTTGTAAGTTTGAGCCCCGCATTGGGCTTTCTGTTGTCAGCACAGAGCCCACTTCAGATCCTATGAAACCCTCTCTATGCCCCTTCCCCCTCTCAAAACTAAAATAAACATTTAAAAAATAAAAACTGGAGGGGAGCCTGGGTGGCTCAGTCAGTTAAGCGGTCGACTTTGGCTTAGGTCATGATCTCACAGCTCATGAGTTCGAGCCCCACACTGGCTGGCTGTTGTCAGCCCAGAGCCTGCTTTGGATCCTCTATACCAACCCTCCCCCCACTCTCTCTCTCAAAAATAAATAAAAAGCATAATACATACATACATACATAAATAACAGAGCCATCCTATCCTCTGTCACCTTTCCCAACCTTTTCTCCATCACACGTGTCATCTTTAACATTCCACATATATACATATTTGTTGCTTTGTTCTCCAGCTCCCCACTAAAACATATGGCCCATGAGGGCAGGCATTGTGTTTTGTTCAAACTGAATATCCAACCCCAGAACCCTGCTTGGCACATCAATAAATATTTGTTGAACCAATGATGAAACCAAGGGCAGGAAGCACAGCCAAGAAAGCCCAGAAACAAAGGGGTTTTGTTTTTCTTTCTCTGCAGGCTTGCTCTAATCTTTCCCCACTCACTTATCTTGCTCAAGGCCCCCTTTGGCTGCCTTCCCACATCTCATCAGGACTTTTCAGGGGCACCATCAAAAGACTGGGATAATCTGATTGGCTCAGCTCACCCTTGCTTCCTCTCTTTCTCTCTGTCCCTGCTCCTTCCCTCTCTCCCTATGTCTCTGTGCCACTTATGTTTTTAATATTTTTAATGAATGAGTAATATTTCTTTTTTTTTTTTAATTTTTTTAACATTTATTTATTTTTGAGACAGAGAGAGACAGAGCATGAGCAGGGGAGGGGCAGAGAGAGAGGGAGACACAGAATCTGAAACAGGCTCCAGGCTCTGAGCTGTCAGCACAGAGCCCGATGCGGGGCTCGAACTCACGGACCGTGAGATCATGACCTGAGCCGAAGTCGGACGCTTAACCGACTGAGCCACCCAGGCGCCCCAGAATGAGTAATATTTCTAAAAACTCACTTTATTTTCTTAGTGTGCCAAGTATGAAGAGGATTCAGAGGCTCTCATGGCCAAGAGCAAATGCCATGAAACCTCTTTCTTGTGTCCTTTCCCATACTCAGATTCTCCGCAGAGAAGCACCCATTCTCTAGACTATATGCTCTTGCTCATAACACATGTCCAAAATGACTTGGCAGCAACTATACACTGAGTCTCAGAGAACCAGACCAATGGAATCTCTTCTGAATTATAGCTGGGCCATCTGGTCACCCTCTTCAGAGCAGGAGAAGAAAGAGATGAAGGAACACATGCTGGTTAAGTGTATCAGCTTAGAAGTGGGGGGCTTCCACCCACAATCCTTTGTCTGAAATTGGTCACATGGCTCCACATAATTGCAGGGGGGCTAAGAAATATGTGTGAGCATACAGCTATTTGGTAAGAAGTAGCTGTTTCTTCCTAGGCACGGTCTTGGGGAAGGGAAAGAGAAGCATAAGTGGGTTAGGGGTCTGTTCAGACACAGATATTCCTCTCCCCATCCACTTTACCTCTCGGAGCTCAGGGAGAGCCCTGGCTATACAAGAGGAAGAGATCAAATCTGAGCCAGCTCTAAGCACCTGAACCAGACCAGAGAGCAGTGAGGAAATACGACGGTTTTCTAGTTAATGCAGGCACCAACTGTGCTTCCCTCTCCATGTCCTGATCCCATAATTGCTATGGAAAATAATGACATTATCTTTCATTTCTCTGGCACTGACACTTTTTAAAGAGCTTTTCCTTCTATGTGGACTTCACAAGAGATAGGCAGAGATTATGACATTTTTATAAAGGAGAAACCAGCGGCCCAGAAATGTCAAGAGAATTGCCTAAGGTCACAGAGCTCATAAGAGGCATTACTGAGACTTCAGCAGCTCTGTTTGCCTCTACCTGGTGCATCATCACATCACACTTCCTTTGACTGGGCCTTGGGAAGAGGAAGAACACAACCGGTCCCACACGGGTCTCTGCAACCATACCACATACATGGGAAACCACTACTGCTGCCTCTTTGTTGTTAATAAACAGGCTAAGATACAAACATTAGGTAAAAGTTAGCTCTGCTCAGGAAATAGCATGTTATCACGTGGGAGGTAGGGAAAAAAGTGTAGTGGACTTTCAAAGCAGAAAGATACAGGAAACTTCCAAAAAGTTGTAGAGCTGAACAGGCTGGTTACAAGGAAGGCTGCCCTGGGTTTGAATTCTGGATCTGCCACTAACTTGCTACGTAACCTTGAGCAAGCGAAAACCTTGCTGAATTTACTTACTGAATGACTTACATAATTTCCACACCTGTAAAATGATCACTGTAGTGGCCACTTTATAGACTTTTGTGTGAGCATAATGTATGTGAGCTTTCACGGTGCTCCCACACAGCTGTCATTGTATAAAAGCTGTCTGTTTAGGGCTGCTGGATGGTTCAGAGGAAGCCAGCAGGACCCTGGGGCTCAGAAACAAGAGCATAAGAAAAGAGAGCAGGGGCTTCCCAATTCCTTTTCCTTTCTCCCTCTTTTCCTCCTTCCCTCACACTATTGTATTTTGAGTTATAAAGGCAGTACAGCAACAATTAAAAAAAAGTTTGGGAGTAAAGAAAAAATGCAAAGAAATACTCACAACCTCAGAATGGTAACTGAAACATCTTGCTTTGTCTATACTTGTAAGTCAGTTTGCATTCTCTAAATATTGTGTTTTGAAACATTTTCTATGTTGCCTTTTAGGTATAGGACAGGTTATGCTTCAGTATCAGACAACCCCCAAATCTCATAAACTTAATACAATAAGGGTTTATTCCTTATTTGCCCAATGTCCCCTATGGACCTTAGTGACTCATGCAGCTATCCGCCATGTGGTAACTTACATATGAAGGCACCTCCATCTGAACACACAGTCTTCTCTTTGATTGTGATGGAGAATCATGCATGGGCTCTTAAAGGCTTGAGCCCAGAAGAACATTTATCACTTCCTAATCGTGACGCCATATCTTAAGGCAAGGCAGAGTGTAGGGAGGCCTGGGAAATGTCATTTTCCATGTGTCCAGGAAGAAGAAAATGGAGAGTACTGGTGAGCCATCTTTTCAACATTTATATTTGCATAACTTTTCATTAATTGTACGTTCCATAATTTAGGATTAGACATTTAGATTGTTCCTAATGTTTTAATATTATAAATATAAGTGGAACTTCTCAGTTTCACTATGCTTATAGTTGTGGCCACGTTGGCACTGATACCACCATATTGTCAGATCTGGGCCTCCACCTACTCATGCACCACCTCAGCTCTCATCCTCACCCAATCAGATCAGCCCCAGCTCCTTCCCAGAGTCTTCAGGTGGGTGACTCAAATTCTTCTACTCATTCACGAATATACAGTGCTTGCTGTATGTGAGGCACTATGCCTGACGTGCATCTGGGGACATACCACCTTTGCTGCCAGGAGCCATGTGGAACACTGCTAAGAACTCTGTTCCTTGACAGTCTGCTGGTCTGTGGCAGAGCAGAGAGCATAGGATATTCCTCTCCTTGCTCTGTATAGCCTTCAACCATTTAGGCCCCGAAGCTGCATTGCTTGGACGTGGAGTCTCAGTACCTTGTTAATTCTTCTCCTTCTACTTCTCCCATAAAGCTTCAAAACCAATGAGGCAGCCAGTCTTATGGTGGTGGAGACTCAAATCCTCTGATCCCCTACGGTCCTTATCTTTAGTCTCCCTAGGGAATGCTTACTCATTCTTCAACCAAAATGCCAAAGCTGACATCAACTGACACAAACACATACTTGTGGAGAGGGGTATCCCCTAATGCCACCCACCTGTAGCATTATAGATTCAGGGCCAGGTCATGCAGAACCCCCTCAGATGTCAGTAACACTCAGTTGACATCACCAAGAAGAGTTTCTTTCTTCTTTTAGATTCTTTCCCTAGGATAAATTCCCAGATGTGGGATAACTGGGTCTAGGTATTGAAATCCTTTTTATGGCTCTTAATTCAAGTTGACAAATTACTTCCAAGATTTATATGGTAGATAAACACTATCCACAATAATATCAGTTCCTTGCACTGTCACCAGGATTAGGAATAATCATTGTTGTAAATTTTACCACTGTGATGGACAAAAATCATACTTTTTCCTGGTTTTAATTTGCATTTCTGAGAATACCACAGGCTTTAATCTTTTGCTGCATTTGTTTCTAGCAATTTTTTCACTTGTATGATTTGTTAGCACAGATGTTGGTTTATTTATTTATTCAAAACATTCTTTATAAGTTCTTCATATAGCAAAGATGTTAGTCTTCTGGCCTTGGTAGTTACATCTTGGAGCCTCCACCGCACCACGCCTGTTCTGGTCTATTTCCCTTTTTATTTTGGTTATTTTATTTTCATTGTTTTTGTTGTGGTACAGAAGTTAAACGTTTTTTTATTCAAAGTCATTAGTCTTTTCCTTTGTGGTTTCCTCTTTTTCTTTTTTTTCTTTCTTTTTTGTTTTCATTTCAAAGCTTACAAATATGTTACCTGTCCATCAATAGGGGACTGGGTACATCCACACAAAGGAATACTATGCAACTGTAAAAAAGTAATCAGAAATATAAGTATATTCTGTTATGAAGTGATCTCTGGGATAAATTTTAAGTGAAAAAAAGCAATGTGTAGAACAGTATGTATAGTATGCTACCTTTACTTTAAGAAAGAGGCAGGAGAAATATGGGTATATATATATATATATGTGTATGTGTATGTGTGTGTGTGTGTGTTTATATATATACATGTACATATATACACACATATATACATGGTATTTTTTAAAAAGGAAAAAATGGAAGAATAAGCCAAAAACTAAAAGGAACCAGGGCTCTTTGGAGAAACAGCTAGGGTACTAAATTACAAGATAAGCCTGGAAGATCTTGTGTAGCAGAAAACAAGAGACTACTATCAGAGACTACTGTGCCAAAAGGACACAACAGCCAACAGGAAGGACTTTCCACTAATCAAAGATGGAACCATTTGAATATTAAAAATATACAAACAAAAAATAAAATAATAATGACATATATGTATATTTGATTAAAACAGAGTAAACATATTAAAATCATGAGTTCATAATGATATTAAAAATAATTTGTTGGTCGGGCAAGTGGATGCTAGGGTATCAACACATTATTTTGAAAAGTGGTAAGGATGGGGCGCCTGGGTGGCGCAGTCGGTTAAGCGTCCGACTTCAGCCAGGTCACGATCTCGCGGTCTGTGAGTTCGAGCCCCGCGTCGGGCTCTGGGCTGATGGCTCAGAGCCTGGAGCCTGTTTCCGATTCTGTGTCTCCCTCTCTCTCTCTGCCCCTCCCCCGTTCATGCTCTGTCTCTCTCTGTCCCAAAAATAAATTAAAACGTTGAGAAAAAAAAAAAAAAAAGTGGTAAGGAAAAGAAAAGAATAAAGAATTTATTTTGCTTCTTTTATACAAACTGTATTTCAGAGTAACTAAGTAGTTGATGAAAGAGAGTTCTGCATTATAGATTTCCAGCTAACAAATGCAAAGGAATATGGTAGCCAGCCTTCAAGATGGCCCCCAATGATCCCTCCTCCTGGTATTCAGACCCTGTGTAGTCCCCTCCCACATTGTACCAGGGCTGACCTGTTTGACCAACAGCATAGAGAAATGATGGCTCGTCATTTCTGTGATTAGATTGTAAAAGATTTTGATTTCAATCTTGTTCTCACATTCACTTATCTCTCTCCTTTTCTCCCTCTCTCTGTCTGACTCTCTCTTTCTCCCTCTCTCTCATTACTCATTCTGGGGCAGCTGTCATATTGTTAGACATTTAAGTAGTCTATGGAGAGCCTCATTAGGTGAGGAAACGAGTTATCCAGTTAAAAGCCAGTAGGAACTAAGGCCTGCCAGCAACCACGTGAGTGAATGGGAGGTAGCTCCTCCAGCCCCAGATGACTGGAGGCTCAATTAGCAGACTGACTGCAGTGTCATGAGAGACTCTGAACCAGAATTATCCAGATTCCTGACCCACAGAAGCTATCAGATAATAAATGCTCATTGTTTTAAGCTCCTCAAGTTTGGAGTGATTTGTTATGCAGAAACTGTTAACTAATACAAGGGATGATAGAATTAGAATATCACAGATTTGTACTAATGAAATAATTGGATTGTGAACAATGCTCATCAATGACTGCTAAAACCATAAAGTGCAAAGCTAAGGGAGAAATTTATAACCAATGAAAATATCTGAACTTAGTAATCAAGTTTTTAAAAACAACTTTATTAACTTTTTCTTGCTTTTTTTATTATGTACAATTTTAAACATATAAAAAGTATAGAGAATAATAGACTGAATTCCATATGCCCATCACTCAGTCATTAACAATTACCAGCTCATGGCCAATCCTGTTTCATTCATAACAGCACCCAAGTCCCTTCACTCCATTAGCATACTGGGTACTTTGAAGTAAATCCCATACACCACATCATTTCATCCACTGATCGATCTTTTTTTTTTTTTAAGATTTTTATTTTTGAGTAATCTCTACACCCAACACCAGGCTTGAACTCACAACTGAGATTGAGAGTCACATGCTCCACTGACTGAGCTAGGCAGGTGCTTCCATCCACTGATTAATCTTAACATCACAAAAAGAGAGGCAAATAGACATTACATGTCTTTTGATGTGATGCAATTAGAAATCTCCAACATTGTCTATACACTATTATTGCTAAAACAACAATAACAAAAAAAACAAAAAAAAAAAAAAGGAAAAGAAAAAGACCTGAACTTGAAATTAAGTCCCAACTACAAGTTTACAGGAAATACAGAGGATAACTCTACATATAGGTGACTTGATTTCTTCAAAACACAAATGGTTTAAAGGAGTGGAAAAATAAAATTAGGAGATACATCAACCCCACAGATGTGTGGACTCTATTAGCGTTCTCCAGAGAAACAGAACCAATAGGAGTATACATAAGAGAAGTTTTATTATAGGCACTGGTTCACAGGGTTATGGAGACTGACAAGTTCCATGATCTGTGCCTGACATTTGGAGACCCAGGAAAACTGGTGATGTAATTCAGTCTGAGTCCAAAGGCCTGAGAATTGGGAGGGGCCAATGGTGTAAGTTGCAAGTAAAAGTCTGAATGCCCTAGAGCCATAAGCAACACTGTCTGAGGGCAGTATAAGACAGAAGTCTCAGACTAAGCAGAGAGAGCAAATTTGCCCCTCCTCTATCTTTTTTGTTCTATGCAAGTCCTCAATGGATTGGATGATGCCCACCCTGAATTGGTGAGGGTGGTGACCTTCTTACTCAGTCTACTGATTTAAATGCTAATGTCTTCTGGAGACAACCTCACAGATGCAGCCAAAAATAATGTTTACCAGCCATCTGGGCATCCCCTAACCCAGACAAGTTGATACACACCATTAACCATCACATGAACCCTATTTGGAAATCAATTCAAACAAGCTATCTGTAAAAGACATTGTAAGGCAATCAAGGGAAAGGGAACATGAACTAGATATGAAAGGATATTAAGGAATTATAAACTATGTGATGCTGGGATTCGCTTTGCTCTTCATGAATCTTTTGCATTCTGATTTTCTAAAATATTGCATTAAAATATTACTTATCTTGATTATGGAGTTTTCCTTAAATTTTGGATCCAAGGCAAGTGCCTCCCTCACTCAATTCATACTAGTCCTGGCCCTGAGGCAGACTGAATGTAAACAAAGCAGTCAAGAGGTAAGCAATGCAATAGCAGAATGGGATGAACGCTACAATGGCAAGGGTGGTAGAGAATCACTAGGGAGTGAGGAGAGAGAGATCGGGAGAAAGTGTGTGTGTGTATGAGCTTGTGGATAGTGGTAAATGGTTGAAGCAGGGTGGGGAGTCAGGGAGCTTTCCAAGGAGTTGCTGAAACTGGAGAATACAGGGAATTCAGGATATGTTTCAAGAAGGAAAAGATGGGACTTGCTAACGGCTTTGAAAGAGGTGTGGAGTGAAATGCAGGAGATCTGATTCAGCTTCAGTGACGGTAAACAAGGGTACCTTTAACTGAGGTGAACAATAGTGGGGAGGAACAGCATTCAAGGGAAACCAAGTCTGGCTTTGAACAATATTAAGTGTGAGCTGCATATTAAAGACACAAATAGAGCTGAAAAAGGTACTCACAAAGACAAATCTGGACCTCAGGTGGAAAGAGATGAGCAAGAGATACAAATTTGGATGAGATCACTTACGAAAACTGTGTAAAAAGAAAACTGGAGTGGGCATAGATATGAGCTCTTGGGGCCACCAACACTTAAAGGTCAGGTAAGAAGGGAGAGCCAGCAAATGAGCCTGAGAAGTAGCCATTAGTGAGGTAGGAAGAAAGCAGAGAAAGCATTTCCTAAGGAAGAACTGTGTGAAATGCTGCCGGCAAGTGAACTAAACTGAGAAAAGAGAACTAACCCATTGGGTGTGGTAATGGGCAACCAAGATGAGGGCAGTTTCCATTGAGTAGGGAGACCAAAGCCAGATTGGAATGAATTGGCAAATGAGCTTGAGAGGGAGGCAAGGGAATGAAGACAGTGAATCTGATAATGCATTTGAGCAATTCTTGAAGGATGGAGAATAGAGAGGCTTGGAAGAATCAAGTTGGGGCATAATCCACAACCCTCAGCTCTGCTATCTACCTATGGTATTTTGTGTTGAGTACAGCTCTGGTTCAGGAAGCTGTGGAGATTGATTTCATTATTTTGTGAGAAGACTGTAAAAGGGAACTAATTTGTTCTACATTTTGCACGTATTTTTTATATATTATCTTTTAACCAGCTGTGACAATGGCAGAGGAGGACATTAGCAAAAAATGTTAAGTCTAAATCAGGGGCTGAGTTTTTAAGCCAAGAATCTTTGTTTTTGAAGAGAGAGAGTGAGAGTGGGAGAGACGGGTAAGAGGGAGAGGGAGAGAGAATCTTTTTTTTTTTTTTTTTTTTTTTTTTGAGGGAGAAAGAGAATCTTAAGTGGGCTCCATGGCCTGATTCCACAACCCTGGAATCATGACTTGAGCCAAATGCTCAGAGTCAAATGAGTCAAATGAGTCAGATGCTCAACAACTGAGCCACCCAGGTGCCCCAAGAATCATTTCTTAAGGCAGGGATCTCGGGGACTGTGAGGGGTAAGGGGAATTGAGCCCCACCCCTGGGCACATCTGCCAGCTGACACTGGGGATCTTGCTACCACCACCCACACAGTGAGTGCCCTGAGTGGACAAACCCTTAGAGCAGCCTTGAGATGGAGCAGCCTGAGCAGCACTTTCCACCTCAGAATTTATGAGCAGTGCAACCGCTCTCACCCTCACCTTCTCACAAGGGTAAAGCCAGATAGCTCTGTCCCTGATAGCTCCAATCACCCATGGGGGGCTGCTTCCCTCACCAACAGAAGCAGCAGAGGTGGCATCTCCCCCACCCATCCCCGTTTTCCAGTGAAGGCAGGTGCAGAGAGGAGGGGACAATAAATGCCTATTAAAAAGCCACAGACCTCATCTTCCTTATCCATTTATTTTTTTAAATGTTTATTTTTATTTATTTTAAGAGAGAGAGAGAGGGAGACAGACAGACAGAGACTCCCATCTTATCTATTTATTTTTAACTAACCTTAGAGGGAGAAACTGCCTGACCTGAAAGGTAAAGAAACTTATTTTGAGTTTTGAATTCCAAACCCAAGACACTATATAGTATGTTCTTCTTGATGGTAAAGGATTAGAGAGAAGTTTGCTCCCCATTTCAAGAGAACTGAACTATAAAATATGACCACCTCTCTGGCTCCTGCTTGTTGTACCCTGATGGCTCTTTAAAAGTTTCCTTCTCAGACTATGGGCAAGGACTGCTCGGATTGGCATAAATTTTTGTACTTTAGACAAGGAAATGCAACATTCATTTACTAAGCAACTTCAGCTGCTCTGTGACCACACTTCACTCAGAGGTACATCCAGAACACACACAAATCAAATCCATCTCCAAAAGCTTGTAGGGTGAGACAGCTTTTACTGAATGTCCTTCAAAAAGGGGCAGTGAAGGGGAAATTATGCCACCCAACACAGCAATCTCTCCCAGTCCCTCCTCTTGGGAAGAGAAGTGGTCTCTTTCATAAAATGGCTTCCTCTGGCCACTGGATCCTCACTGCCTCCTCTTCTTCCTCACTTTCTCAGGAAGGCCTGCTATCAGCTTTGGCCACCTTCCTCTCCACCCCTCATCCTAGCAGTCCTGACTGGTCCTGACCAGAGATTTGCTTCTCTTGAATATTATCAGTCAAAGTGGTGTATGGGCCCACTGTCCCCTGTGATAGGACTCCCATTTTAATCACTGGGGCCCTTTGAGTTTGTATTAGTTTCCTATTGTTGCTATAACAACTTACCACAAACTTTGTGGCTTATGACAACACAAATTTACTATCTTCACTTCTGTAGTTCGTAAGTCCCAAATGGGTCTGAGAGTGTCAGCAAGGCTGTGTCCCTTTCTAGAGGGTCTAGAAGAGAATCTGGCTTTTGCCTTTTCTAGCTTCTAGAGGCTGCCACATTCCTTGGTTCTTGGCCCTCTGCCACCTTCAGAGCCAGTGAGCACATCACTCCAACTTCTGCTTTCATCGCTGTATCTCCTTATATGGCTCTGGCTGTTCTGCTGCCTCTCTCTTCCACATTTAAGGAGACTTTTAAACACACTGGCCCTGCCCTGATCATCCAGGATATTCTTCCTCTCTTCAAGTCAGCTGATGAGCATCTGCCCTCTGCAAATTTATTTCCCCTTTGCCATATAACATAACATATTCACAGTTTCTGGGGATTAAGGACATGGATACTTTTGGGAGGCCATTGTTTGTCTACCACAAAGTTCAAAAGCTAGTGTGGCTGGTGGTAGCTTGTGAGAGAATGGTCTCCACCTCTTGTAGCCAGAGGCTATACAAGAAAGCGGTTTTGCTGGGCCCTAAATTCAACTCAAGTGGGTGGCTAAGGGCTTAGCTAAAAGTCTTTCTCCAAGGTAAGCATCGTGCAACCCTTTCTTAAGTTTAGCTCTGCTGTAATCCTTGTCCTTTACCCCCACATTAGGGGTGGTTGGGCAAAGATAGGTGGCAAATGATTTTCAGAAGAAACACAAAGAAACAAATGTTTTATCTCTAATCCAGAGACATTTTCTCTCCATGACCTCTTCCATCCTCTCCTGGAAACCTCTTGGCTCACAAACACTGAGCCATCCAGATTTTGGTGGACACCTTGGCATTTGAATGTCTCACCCATCCCAGGTTAATGCCAGACTGACAATGAATTCTAGTGGCTGACTCAGAGAAGGGGAAGCACTGTCTCCCTGGGGCTCTGGTTTGTAGATGAGGAAATGCAGGATGGCAACTTGTTTTGATGTGGGAGTGACCATCACTCTAGATTCCATGTTTACATGGTTTGGTAAGATAGTCTCCGAAGATGACTGTCATTAATTCCTTATCTCCTTGAATGTACCTACTGCTTCTCACATCAAGATGTAGAGTCTAATTCCCCTGCCTGGGCTGGCCTTAGTGACTTGCTTTACCAATACAATGTGATGAGAGTGATATTCTAGGTCTCTTGTGGCTAAGTCACAAGCTTTTTAATTGATGACCCTCTGGGAATCCAGCTATAATTATGTAAGCCCGTGTCACGTGGAGAAGCCAAATGTAGGCGCTCTGGTTAATAGGACCTGCTGAGTTCCCAGGTAGCATCAGCTGCAAGCCACAGGAGTGAGCCATCCTGAACATCTAGCCCAGTCAGGCCTTCAGCTACTCCAACCCCAGCTGTTATCTGAATGCAACAGGATTCAAGGCCATAAGTGAGAACCATTCAACTGAGACCAGCCAACTCTTAAAGCAGTGCAAGCAATAAAAATAGTTGTTTTAATCCACTAAATTTAGAGGTAGGTTTGTTACAAAACGATAGAAATTTAGGGTATATCTATACACTTGGGGAACCCAGAACAAGTCTAGGCAGTGTGACAAATGCTGGGAGGGCTATCGAAAAGTGTCAGATATTGGTAGAGAAGATATAAAATGTGTGATCAATAAATAATAAAGACTAAGTGCTACAGGATTTTGGAAGAGGAAGATATCACTTGTGGGGAGCTGATCAAGGAAGCCTTCCCTGGAGAAAATGAGATTTAACCTGAGTCTTGAATCCTGTGTAGGCTTTTAACAGGTGGAGAATAGGGATAAAAGAGAATATATATCTGAAAGAAGTAATGTGGACCAAAATGGCAAATCAAAAGAATGAAGGGTAAATGGGAAATGTGAGTAGATTTGCTGAAAACACTCACCTTTCAAGATTCAGGGTAAGGGTGCTCTCTCCCAGGAAACCTTTCTCCCATTTTCCTACCTTCTGCCTTACTTGAACTGATTCTTCTACTTTTGTCATAGCACCTTATAATTCCTTATAAAGGAATTCTTTGGACTCTTTTTTTTAATACTCCTGTTATGATTAGGCTAAAGGTAAGTGTCTATAACAAAGAGTTCCCAAAATACAGTGGCTTAAATCATGTGGATATTTCTTTTTCTTGCTCGTGTTAGCAGTTTTCAGAGGAGGTCTGCCCCTCATGGTCATTCAAGGACACGGGTCCTTCAAAGTCATTGCTCTGTTCTCCCCTATGTCACTAACTTGCATGATAGAAACTTGGTCACCAGCAAATTCAGGCTCCAGCAAGTCTGGGAGAAGGAAGAGAGGTAGAGGAGGCAGGCCTGACATTCCCAACCTAGAAGTGGCATGTATCACTTTCTTCACATATCTTTGTCAAGAACTTGGTCACATGACCTCACCTAAGCCCAAGGGGGGCTGGGGAAGTATGGTGCAGCTGGGCAGCCATATGGAATAGTAGTGCTATCATCAAGGAAGAAGGGGATTCAGGGTGGGCAGTGGCAGCCCGTGCCACAGATGCTCATCCTCCTCTGAGTCTAGGAGCTTCTTGAGGGCAGGAACCACATTTTCCTCATCTCTGGTCCCCAGCACTGTGCCTGCTGCCTGACCCAGAGTAGTGTTCAAGCCACACCTGCTGAACGGATGAAGCTATTGCAGTGGCATAGGTTGGATGTGATAAAGGCACAAGGCAGTGCCGGGACCTGAGAAAGAGAGGACAGATGTGGAAGCATTTACTAGGGAAATGCACGGGCTTGATGAAGCTTGCCAGAACAGAGAGCTTTCAATGTTATGATCTTTTGTGATTTAAGTTGATGGCTCTTTGGCACAGGTTTAAAGAACTTGAACTGAATACCTCACTTAACAGACATTTATTGAACACATTCCAAATTTAAGAAATTCCTCAACTGTTTCAAAATCACTTTTGGAAAAAGCATGCCTGAGGCTTGAAGACTTTCAGGGTTCTTGTTCAATACTTGCCTCTGCTACAGTTACCAGGTTAGAGCACCTAGCTGCACATCAGGGCTTTCCCCTGGCAGCCATTCCACATCATCAACCATACCTTCCTGGAGTGCTAACAGACCCCCAGAAAGTGAATGTGTGCACTTACTCACTGATGTCCAGACACTATCTCCTTTCTAGAAAACCAGGCTCTGTGGCTGAGTGCCATCTAAACATGTTATTCTTCAGTGTCAGCACAGGTTTTGGAATTAGTCCAGACTGAGTCTGAATTCTGGCTCTGCCATTTACTTCCTACTTTGATAGTAGTTTCAAATTACTTTATCTATTTAAATCCCAGCTCCTTTACCTGTAAAATGGAGATTATAATGGGGCTACATCCCTGGGTGTATGACGATTTAATGAGGTTCTGGGTATAAAGCACTTGGCCCTTAGCACTGCACTCAATAAACAATAGCTCTTCAACTATTAGGACAACTAGGTTTTCAGGCCTCTGTGTCTTCTCACATAAAAAGATACTAACAGGTATAGCAGAAATAATAGCCAGTTATGGCTGTGAATAAAACTCAAGTGTGCAGGGTGCCTGGGTGGCTCAGTTGGTTGGGCAACCAACTGCACTCAGGTCATGATCTCACAGATCATGATTTCGAGTCCTGCGTCAGGCTCTGTGCTGACAGCTCAGAGCCTGGAGCCTGCTTCGAATTCTGTGTCTCCCTCTCTCTGCCCCTCCCCGCTCGTGTTCTGTCTCTGTCTCTCTCTCAAAAATAAACATTAAAAATAATTTAAAAAAACAAAACAACAACAACAAAAAAAAAAACTCAAGTGTGCAAATTGGAACCTCACTAGTTTCTTGACCTGGCCTGAATTTCTGACGTTGTGGCTCTGTCCTAGCCTCCAGAGGACAATCTGATCCTGGTGCAGGCAGTGCCATCCTAAGATTTCTTGACCACATTTGGGATAATTACCACACTGGAGCTCAGAGCTCCATTTTAACTTCCTCTGCATTCCTCCCTGGTCCAGCATAATCTGAGAACTCATCAGCCTAGTCACCAAGCAGAGGGACAACTGGGTCCCTTTTTGGGTCTCTATGATTCTGGGATCCATGCTTTTGACAACACTGACATCGTGTGGTTGTGATGCTCTCTCAGAGATGACAACGCTGACAGAGGTGGCAGCTCTAGTCAGTAGCACATTCAATTCCATCCCATGGATCAGGCCCGTCCCTCTTACCTCCTGGGATGAGCCGAGTTCACTCCCCACACCCTGCAGGCCTAGCTTGTCATGCACTCTAAGCTAACTTGTGGCTCAGTACCAGCTCATAGAAGTTCTCCAAGCCAACTTGGTCTTGTGAAGAACTGGGGCCCACTCGTGTCCACATGGACTATGCCATTACCCCTCTTGCTTCCTATTATCAGAAGGGGCAAGACCCATTTGAGCAACTGCAGCTGGAAAACTGAACCCATAAGTCCTCCTTCCTGTTATAATCCCTCACCCTCAAGGGCACTGTTCCTTCTTCCCTCTCCCTTTCTCCTCTCCAGAGAACTCATGCTGAGAGGAATGTCCGACCAGTTACTACTCTGGTTCTTCCTCTCTAGTTCTGCCCCTCCATCTCTGTTCTCCACAGCACAAATCTCCTTTCATATAGGTGGAAGTGGGGGCACCTGGGTGGTTCAGTCGGTTAAGCGTCCAACTTCGGCTCAGCTCATGATCTCAGGGTTGCTGAGTTCGAGCCCTGCGTCAGGCTCACTGCTGTCAGCACAGACCCTACTTCGGATCCTTACTGCTGTCAGCACGGAATCTGCTTCAGATCCTCTGTTCCCCTCTCTCTCTGCCCCTCCCCCTCTCACACTCCCCCCACTCAAAAATAAACATTTGAAAAAAAATATATATATATATAGGTGGAAAGGACTTATGCTTGTGTGCAAACACAGACACACACAGACACACACACACAGTAAAAGCAGTTCTTCGAGCTTGTGCATACTTTCCAGACTGTTTCGTCTCCCATCCACCAGAGACCAGAAGTTCTTTGAAATGACATGCTAGGGAGTCTGCTAACAGTCTAACCCTGTTCACAGGTTGTTTTTTTTTTTTTTTTTTTTGTGGTGGCTGAGAGGAGTGAACATGCTATTTGATGTCTCAGCTATCAGTCTGCCACAAATTAATACTTCATGTTGTATCCTGTCTCGAGTGACATGGCTTTTTACCAGGTTAATGTAGTCACAAAGAGGTCTACCAGGCTGCATAATTCACGGAGTGGGCAGAACCCCCTTCATCATGCTCCCATTGGCCCTTCTAATTCCCATTCCACTCTTTTAATTTAATTTTTACAAGTTACACACATAATTTTAAAAGTCAAATATAATTCTCTAGAACTTTAGAAAAGCGGCAGTCTCCTGGGTTCCTCCGCTGTCCTCCATTCCATTCTCATGTTAGTCCCTGAGCTGTCTCTTCTGATATTTGCCTCTATATTGCTCACATTGGGATCACATTGCCACTTCTTGACTTACAGGCATTATTTGTGGATTTCCAAGGAGGGAGGTGAAGGTATCACGCCCGTTAAAGACTCCCACACATATTTAACTTACCCTCCCTCCACCAGTACTTCGGGTTTACTTTGTTTTGACACTGTAAATGCTAGTCACCAGTGAGCCCTATGAAGCAGTTTAATTAATTGCCTTTCCTTTCTCAAACAACTTTTAGTTTTCCCCGGAGCTAATAAGTGGCCTCTTCCTCTGTGTCCTTCTGTCTAAATTCCTGTCCTCTCCTTGGGGACTTTGCTCCCAGACCCTTCTACCTAACCTTCTGGCAGCTCACTAGGCAGCCCTTCAATCTGAAAGGCAAAGACCAAAATGAACAGGGGAAAAAAAAAAAAAAAAGGAATCTGTATCAATAGAGACAATAACATAGAATCTGTGAGATAAGAATAGGTTGCTTTAAAAAAGAAAAGTCAAAAAGCAAAGAGCACTCTGAAAATAAACTATGACAATAAAAAAATTATAAGCCAATATAAAAGTTAAAATAAAAAGCCAAAGAAATACCCTAGAAAGTAGAACAAATGTCTAGTGATCCTTGCTTTGCCTTTATTATTTAGGAGCGCAGGGCTAAAAATCTGATTGTTGGTTGGTGACCTTGTCCTAGAGTAATAAAGGTGGAGTGAGCACCAAATGTCTTTTGTGTTTTCTATCAGTATCTTTTGATAGTTTCTTCTGGGCTTCTCAGATTCCCTGCAGAAAAATCTCCAATCTCCCACTGGGTTCTCAGCATCCTGGGAGCTGAATGTAGGAAGGGAACTAGAAAAAAAAAACTCTGATCAGTACACAGAATTTGACTTTATGTTCCTACTTTTAGTATGGCATCGCAGCTCTCATCAGTGCCTGATGTCTTCCAGTCCAAAGACCTCTGTATAAATGTTTCGTTTTGTGCTCATATTGGGGAGAAGACCCCAGGATCTAAATGCTTCTCAATCAATCTTCATATTCTTAGCCCATCCTGCATTCCCCCATTCAGAGCTACCTGGTGCCTCAACTCCTGACTTAGGTTTTAGCTAAGTCAATTGCCACTGATCATCTGCTTTCAGCTTCCAAAATGTAGTTACTGTGGTCTCTACTGCCATTTCCCTTTGTTATTTGGGTTTATACCCTTAAGAAAGAAATCCCTTTCCTGCCATGTTAGTAGGGTTTGGGAGGCTAAAGAGATAAAAATGGTGTTCAATCTGCCATCTTCAAGCAGAAGTGTCTCATTCTACTTTAGCTCTTTCTGGTTTCACTTGGAACCATACAAGCTAGATGCCATGATGTAGCACTTTAAATATCCTCTACAACTTTGTTCCTTTTTCCTTCCACTGCTCTGGATCTGCATCCAAATATGAATTATTCCACAGGCCATCCTCTTTCCTCTTGCAAACAGAGTGCTCACTACACAGATCAGTATGACCTCAGACACTTTACTTCTCAGTTTCAGCCTCACTCTCAACAATGCCCAGAAGAACTTAAAGACCCCTGGTCAATACCATCTTCCACCCACCTCGCCAGCAACTGCATACATTCAACCCTTTTATCAAACCTCCAGTTCTACACTAGTTCTTGGTGCTCTAATCCAGAAATGACTCTCCTCCAGATTAAAAAAAAAAAAAAAAAAAATAGAAGCAACCAAATGTGGATTTTCTCAACTTCCTTCCCCTATTTGTTTACCCCATGAAGGTATCTGTGTCTGAACCCACCCAGGCCCCCTTTTCCACACTCAGTAGCAGGCTCTGCTTCTGAAGCTGCCAGAGGTGCCCCTCTCACCGTGTTGACCACACTGTGGCTTTCAGAACCAGCTCTTCCTGCCTCTTTTAGACTTAACTCCTCCTAGTCTTTGCATCTTTGACCTCTCCCGCTTGTTTTGGCACATTCCTTTCAGGTTAGAAGCAACTTGCATTTTTCCACTTTAAAAAAATTCTATGCAATCCCCATTTAGATATTATGTTCTCTCTCTCTCTCTCTCCTTACTCTTTCACCAGGCTTCTCAAAGGCATTGGTACTCATTATCTCCACTTCCTTGCCTCTCCTTACTGCTTTGACCCATGCACTCAGTCTTCTGCCTGCTGCTCTCCCTCACTGATGCAACTTTGGTTGACAAATGTGTTGGGTATGCCTCAGTGCTTGGTTTACTCAGCAGTATTTAACATGCCGGGTCACCACCTTCCTGACATACCACTTTCCTTGGACTACACTACTTTCCTGGTTCTCCCCAGTCTCTGGCCATTCCTCTTCTGGAGCTTCTCTTCCTTTCCTGTCCTTTAATGTTGATGTGCCCAGCATTCCATCTCAGCCCTCCTTTCCTCTCCTTCTCCATAAGCTTCCCCCATTCCTCCCACACTAACCACCTGGTGTCTCTTGCCACCTCATTGTGGATGGATGTACGTCTACTTCAGTTTTTCTGCAGAGCTTGCGCCTGTATTTTCACCTGCTGGCAGGACATGTCTGCCAGGATATTACACAGGAACCTCAAACTCAGTGTGCCCCAAGCTAAAATCACTGTTTCAGAACCAAAACTTGCACACAGTACCTTTTGCCATCTGTGAAATCTTGGGGAAGTTACTACATCCTCATCTGGAAAACTGGATAATAATACATTCCCTATAGGATTAAATGGTCTCATTATGTCTGATGACATATGTCCAGCATTCATCAGTGTCTGACATACTGTCCATGCTTAACAAATGGCCCCATCGTTAGTAGTAGCAGAAGGACAAGGAGGATGTTGAGGAACATTAGGCACCACTTCTACCTGCTCCCAGTCCAAACACTTGGGATCCATCCCAGTCTCCTGCCTCCCCACCCATACCACCACCTCCCTGCCCGTCAGCCAACCATATTCAATCTATCATCAAGCCTACTGATCCTATCCCATAAATATCTCTCATATTAGTTTCCCTGTTCCCATCCTCACTGCCCTGCCCTTCCTGTTCAGTCTCAATCTTCTCTTACTTAGGTACTGAAAAGTCATGCTGCCTGGTTTCCCAGCCTCTGGTCTTGCCCTTTTTCCTCCAGTCCATCCTCTAAATCTTCACCAAAATAATACATCTAACATGCATGTCTGAGGAGGAAAGCTAATATTTAAAACCATAACAGACTGCAGCTGCGTCTCCCCCTAAAGCATGCATTCCTCCTGAGCACAGGGCTCTCTGTTTGGTAAGATACCTGCATACTTGGCTGCAGAAGATGAACAGTTGAGAATATATAATAAAGAGATAGCTTAACTCCTCTGCAGAGGAAACAAACTGGAATTAAAGGTTTGGAAGGGATCTAGAAGGGAAAGAAAGTTGAGGAAAGCCTTGGGGGTGGGGAGATTCTAGCTCACTATCTCAGCAGGTGGCTGGAGAGAATTAGGCTGTGGTGGGGTAGGGCTGTCATGTAAAGATCAGAGGTGACTAATAACATTCTCTCAAGCTCTGGACTGTTCTGTGCTGCTCTAGACCCCCTCCTATTCTGCCCTCAACTGCACAGCACTTCACCATGTGTGGAGGCAGAGTTTTGGCTGGCATGGCTGAAAATGGGGATTTAGGGTAGAGATTGGTGTGTCTAGAGCTGAGCTTTCAGCAAGCAGGGCCAAGAGCTGGCTCAACAATGGAAAGACTGAGCAAATAAGCAGATGCATTCAGGATAACGGGAGTTAGGTTTCTTACTGTCAGGGAATGGATTTACAAATAGGTAATGAGGAAGGAATGGTGTGGGATTGGAATCAGAGGTATTGATATGAACTCATAGATTTTACAAATGTATGTGTATTTGCACACACATAAGTACACAGACATATACATACATAAATATGTTTATTTCCTTACTCTGTCTCCTGAGAGGGCCTAGAATCGATTACATTACAGTAGCAATAAACACAACTAGCTCCCAAATCTTGGTTTCTAAATACCATTCTCCACTAAAAGGAACAGGGGTTCCTAAGAAAAAGGGCTGATTGTAGGCTGCAACAGAAATGTACAAGAGAAGACAGGAATATTGTTGTTTCATAAAGAAAATGCTCAATGAATGCTAGAGACATATCAAAAGAACACAGGAACCAGCGGAAGGAGCTCCCACTGGCCAAATCTCAAATACCTCCAAATACATTTTGAGGATGAACATATGAATGATAGTAATAGATTGTAATCCATTGAATACAATAAGAATTCATGAATCTACACAGATAAAAATAAATGAAAAAAGTAAATAGGAGAAAAGGAAAAAGTCTCCCTATGGTTGAATCCAACTAAATATGAAAGGAATAGTAGTAAGAAAATCATCAGTGGGTGATCAAATTTATGGATAAAAGTTTGAGGAGGAACCAGAAATTTACATCATTTCAAAGTATCTCCCCCTCAAATTTCTTATTAATCACAAAGAAAAAAATATTAACTTTATAGCAGGGAAATGTATAAGACAACACATTAACCAACTGGTCAAAGATAACAGCACCAGTAATAGGACAGACTGACATCATGTGCCTTTTGACATAATCTACTGAGAAGACATCACTTCAGTGCTTTCCTGTCAAAATTGCATAACCTGATTCTAATCACGAGGAAATGTCAAGCAACACCAACTGAGGGACATTTTACAAAATAACTAGTTAAGGTCAAGAACTTTAGGCAAAAGAAAGGTTGAGGAACTTTTAAAAGAGATGGAAAAAAGACATAAAAAGACATAAGAAATAAATGCAATGTGTGATTCTGGATTGGATGCTGGACTAGGAAAAAATAGTTATAAAAGACTTTATTGAGACAACTGATGAAATTTAAATATGGACTGTGGATTAGAAAATAGTTTTTTTTATCAATGTTAAATGTCTGTATTTTGAAAATTGAACTGCGGTTATGAAAGAGAAAATCCTTGCTCTTAGGAAATGCACTGGGAAGTATTTGGGGGAAACAGAGTACAATGTCTCTGACCTATTCTCAAATGGTTCAGAAAAAAATGCATATCTGTCTGTCTATCTACTTACCTACCTGAGAATGTCTTGGAATTTTTATTATTATTATTATTAATTTTAATGTTTTTATTTATTTTTGAGAGAGAGAAAGAGAGAGAGAGAGAGAAAGATAGGGCATGAGCAGGGGAGGGGCAGAGAGAGAGAGAGACACACACACACACACAGAATCCGAAGCAGGCTCCAGGTTCTGAGCTGACAGCACAGAGCCCCAGGTGGGGCTCAACCTCACGAGCCGTGAGATCATGACCTGAGCCGAAGTCAGATGCTTAACTGACTGAGCCACCCAGGTGCCTCATGTCTTGGAATTTTTTTTTTTTAATTTTTTTTTTCAACGTTTATTTATTTTTGGGACAGAGAGAGACAGAGCATGAACGGGGGAGGGGCAGAGAGAGAGGGAGACACAGAATCGGAAACAGGCTCCAGGCTCCGAGCCATCAGCCCAGAGCCTGACGCAGGGCTCGAACTCACGGACCGCGAGATCGTGACCTGGCTGAAGTCGGACGCTTAACCGACTGCGCCACCCAGGCACCCCAAGAATTTTTAAAAGACATCAGATCCAGGACTCTCAATAAATTTCAAGCAAAGTAAATGGAAAGATATCCACACTCATATATATCCCAATGAAACTGCACAATACCATAAAAAAAATCTTAAAACAGCTATAGAGAATAGACAGATAATGTGTCAAAGTGGCACTTAGAATTACAACTAAATTTCCAATGGAAATAATGAAAACCAGAAGACAGAAGAATATGTCTGGAATACATGAGATCTGTTAGGGGGTCTTTTAGTTTATCATGCCCTGTGATTAAGGTTAATGGCAAACTATGACAATTCAATCCAGGTAAGATTAGTGATGGCCAGACCCTTTAAGAAAGAAGATTTGGGTCACCCCCACCAGGTAAAGAACTAGGACCAGCTGAAGAAGTGTATGCTGGTAAAGTTTTTAGGAGGTCAATTCCATCAACATTTGTAACTCCTTTTTAATAATGCCTTTTTTTTTTAATTTTTTTCAACGTTTTTATTTATTTTTGGGACAGAGAGAGACAGAGCATGAACGGGGGAGGGTCAGAGAGAGAGGGAGACACAGAATCGGAAACAGGCTCCAGGCTCCAAGCCATCAGCCCAGAGCCTGACGCGGGGCTCGAACTCACGGACCGCGAGATCGTGACCTGGCTGAAGTCGGACACTTAACCGATTGAGCCACCCAGGCGCCCCTGTAACTCCTTTTGATTCAGCAATTCCACTTCTAACAATCTACCCTACCAAATATATACAATATGCACGAAGATACGTGTGCAAGGATGTGTGGTCTATCAAAACCACGAAATCTATCATGGTCCATTCCAACCAAAAGAACACCATGGATATGCCTCTGCATGCTCTGTCATGCAAGCATCCTGAAGACCTCAACTTATTTTCATCAGTGAAAATATCAAATCATGTGACCATCACCTTTTGTACAATTTCATTTCTATAAAACTGAAAACATGCATAAACACACAATTGTGTGTCTAAATACATACACATATACATGTATGCGTGTGTAAATATTGAGAGAAAGGGCTTATATATAAGAACATACACCAAACCGGGAACAGGGGGAGAGGGATGATGGTTTGTATCAGGAAAGATGTTCATATTTTACTGTGAACTTTTGTGCTGGTCAAGTCTTTCACAACACAATGGGTTAATATATTACTTGTGGAAGGAGAACGTTTAAAAAGCAAATCAGCCCAGGGTGCCTGGGTGGTTCAGGGACAGTTGCATCTGACTTTGGCTCAGGTCATGATCTTGTGGCTCGTGAGTTCGAGCCCTACATCAGGCTCCGTGCTGACAGCACAGAACCTGCTTCGGATCCTCTGTCTCCCTCTCTCTGTCCCTCCTTCTCTCTCTCTCAGAAACAAACAAACATTTAAACAAACAAACAAACAAACTGCTCTATAGTACACAGAGCAGCATTCCCAACTGCTCCTTGCAAATAAAGTGGACGTTTCCAAAACTTAGAGCCACCCCTTTCTAGAGCCCTTCCCTAGCTGGGTGAACTCAAGGCCAGGGTGAGGAGTTGTTTCCAAGGCTCTGTGTGTAGGCATGTATCCTTGAGTGGAGCATCAGACTCATACATGAACACCCAGCCATTTCCATTATCTGGGAGGCCCCACCCAGCAATGCCCAGTTCCTGCTGGCCCAGGGCTCCCATCCACCCACCCTGCTGCATCTCAAGCCCATGGCTGGCCTTTTTTAGGAACAGCAAAACAAGCCCTGATGATAGTATTTTCCAGGCTTTCTGAAATTTGTCTCCTGGAGCAGCAGGGTAAGGTCAACCATGGTGACAAGCAAAACCAAGAAAGAGGGCAGTGTGTAGAGTATGGTGATGATTTCGGCTTTCATTTCCTCCAGACAGAGAAACCTCAGGAAGCTGAGGTCAGGGATTCCCAGCATTTTTACTCTGAGACTTACTGGGAAAATTCAAAAGACTACCCACACCTTGGTGGAGGATTGTGAGGGTGAGGGGTGGATGATTCCTTCTCTAGGGATAGGATGGGGCTTTGGGGAGGATCGTTGTGTGGGAATTTGTTTGTTCTCTGAGGAGTTAAAGTGTTGGGAAGGTCACAATTTTAATTTTATTTAGAGGTCAACATTTGAGTATAGGGGTGCTTGGGTGGTTCAGTTGGTTAAGTGTTGGACTTCAGCTCAGGTCATGATCTTGCGGTTTGTGGGTTTGAGCCCCACGTCGGGCTCTGTGCCGACGGTTCAGAGCCTGGAGCCTGTTTCAGATTCTGTGTCTCCCTCTCTCTCTGTCCCTCCCCTCCTCGCACTCTGTCTCTAAAATAAAGATTAAAAAAAATTTAAAAAAATTTGAGTGTAAATTTGAAGAGGTAAGAGATGAAGCCACGTGAATATCAGAAAGAAGAGCATTCTAGGTACAGGGAATAGCAGTGCAAAGGCCCTAAGGTAGGATTGTGTCTGGTGTATTGGAAGCACAACAAAGAAGTCATTGGGGCTGGAGCTAAGTGAGTGGGGGTGGGAAGGGAGAGTAGAAGGACACAATATCAGAAGGGGAAGGAGGAAGGTGGAGTGAGAACTGCCTTGATAGCTTCTAAGGACTTTGTCTTTTATTCCAGATGAATTAGAGAGCCATTAGCAGTCTAAGAATCACGTAGCAACAAGATCTGGTTGCATATAATAGGATAGTTTTGGCTGCTGCTTTAAGAACAGACTTAAAGGGGTAAAGGAGGAAGGGGAAAGAAAGCATGGAGGCCAGTGAGGCAGCAAGTACAACAGTCCAAAGGAGAGGTAGTAGAGCTGAGGTTTTCTTGACAGAATGGTCAGCATCACCTGGAGGGCCTGTGATGCTCTTTGGGGGACAGGGACTCTAGAGCAAACAATGACATGTTTATACCACTTCTCTATGTGTTCCTTCCCTCCAAAGTTGATACTTATTAGTCTGGAGTAAGGCCAAAGAATTTACATTTCTACAAGTTGCTAGGTGAGATAGTACTGCTGGTCTGGGGAACCATACTTTGAGAACCACCAACTTTTTCTTCACAGCACTGATGAAAATGTGCAACGAACATGTGCTTATCATACGTCCTCAAGGAAGCACCTGCTTACCCCTGTGTCTCAAGGCCAAGCATGATGTCTGGCACAAATGCACTGAACTCAGCTCTGGGCTAGGCATGGTGCTGCATTGAATGAAGTTTTTGAGGATCTCTGGTTTGAAGGGTTTGGAGGTAACTGGTGATTAAACTCTTCAGGAAATGGTCATTACAGGGAAGGGATTCATTATAACAACAGTAATAATGGGTGTGACACTTACCCAGTACAGTGTTGGTCTCAGTGTTTTACTCAACATCTCCAATTAAATCCTGTGAAAGCCCTGTGAATCTGGCATTATCACCCCTGTTTTATGAATGAGGAAACCGAAGCTTGGGGAGTTTAATGTTCCCGAGGTTACACCATTAACCAGAGCAGGGCCAGGCCTGACTGACAAACTCTGCTCTGTTTACAGCACAAACTACTTCAAGAAGTCACTGATTAAGAGGAGATTGCCTTGAAGACAGGAGCTTCCTCACTTGGGGACTGTGAACTATTTTTAAAAATGCAGGGCATATGACATCTTTAAAAAAAAAATGACTCCTTTCTGAATTGAGAGCCCTGTTCACACAGCACATCTCCAGCCTCAAGCTCTTCTTGACAGAGCCCTGATTCTCTAATAGGTAGCAGTGGCTGCTCCAACCTAAGGATTTTTGCTGACCTTTGTGTTTTTTATGCTTGTCTGGTGGAGCACGTTTCTTCAACTCTCACCCTCTTCTCTGCCTCGTCCTGTAGGATGACAGGCACAACTCAGGGGGCTGAAGCTTGACAAATCGAGGCTGGCTTATCTCTAAATGGAATCCACGGCTCTCCCTACAGAACGAGAAATGAAGTTCCAGGACTTCCCGCCTCATCAGACACCCCCCCCCGCCCCCCCCCCCCCGCCCCCTCTTCCCTCAAGAGGATAAAAATAGCCGCCTCCCAGGGCCTCTCTGCAGGAGCAGCAACTGCGCTCAGAAACCCCGCCTGCCCCTCGAGCAGCTGGCGGGGGTCGGGGCTTGGACCTGCCCGCAGGGGCGAGGTGACCCGGCCGGGCTAGGATGCTTGGAACTCTCAGCCGAGAGAGGGGGCACTTGGAGCATGTTTGAGCACGATGGTAGGTGCTCACATAAATGCACCCCGAGACCTGGAGGTCCGAGCACGGGTTGCTTAGGCTGCCTTTCGAAAAGCAGAGGTGTATTCCCGATTCTTAACCTCTTTGGGCGACAGGGTCTCGCTAGAACAAACGATGAAACGTACAGAGCACTTCTCTGTGTGTGCTCAAGCACACGGAGAGAAAAACAGACACACACTACTGCGCACCACAGGTTAACAACCCCAGATAGAGTTGATAACGGGGGCGCACAACCATCATGAAAAATAAAACTTCGTAAGATCTAAGAATAAGGTTACTAAAGTTTGCTGAGCAGGATATTTTTGGAGAATAAAAGCATATAATATTTATACATGGAAACTGACACAGAAATGTTGATGTTACCTCCGATGGTAGGATAAAAGGTGCTTTCCATTTTTCTCCATTTTCTCACTAAGAAAAAGCAGGTTTCTCTTAATGCAAACCTGAGCGACCGCATCAAGCGTTTCCCTGGAGCTGGGACCCCACTCAGCCGCAGACGAGGCCGGGGCCTGCCTGCCTGCCTGTCTGGACTCTGTGTCGGGGCGGAATGGGGAAGCGGGGGTGTTACAGACAACAGGCAAGGAAACCTCAGGCTGCTGACAACGTAAGGTGGGGATAGGCTCCTTTCAGAGGGTGCCCAGAATGCCCCGAGCCCGCGGCGGCACTTGAAAATCAAAGCGCTCCCAGCCGGGCCGCGGCCAGCACTGAGCGGAGTGTGCGTGCGTACGCGCTCTCGGGGGGCGGCGGCGGCGCGCACGGGCGCGCCTCCGCGGCCAGCCCTCCACAGAGGACGATGCTGCCGAGGAGGCGGCGGCGGCGGCGCGCTCCGGCGGTCTGAAGAGGCGTCCGGCTGCCACGGGCCGGCGGCGCGATGAGCTGGGCGACCGCCCCCGGCTCGGGGCTGTGAGGGGCTCGGAGCCGGGGGTGGGTGGTGGCGGCGCGGCGGGAAGCCAA